>NC_043993.1:33403702-33540775 GCF_902150065.1 Myripristis murdjan
CGGTTGCGAGCTTTAGCGAAGTGCGAGCTTTAGCGAAGCTTTTCAAGTGATAAACCGCAGAGGGTCCAGTTTGCGCCGCTGCCACGTGACCCCTTTTGTGATGGAGGAAATGTGAAGTTCACATAATTTGTGCGAACAGGCGGATCGATGTGCGACGGGCCTTCAGACTGAACTCGGACTAAACAGGTCTGGCCTTCAAAATTTGCCTTTCATGTAGCAAACGCACCACTCAGCCCGCAGCCTCTCTACCCCTGCTGGCTTCTTCGCCCCAGATTTATTACTCAGGGGTGAATCATGGAACATAAACCAAATTCCTTGTGCAATCTTTTCACAGTGCTTTGTCCAGCGAAGAGAGCGTTTCAAGTTCAAGCTGGCCAGACTGATATGAATGCTGGGTTCAGAACATCAGGGCCAGACACGCTGAGAGAGACACAGACTGTCTGGTTACGAGTCCTTTCTCCTCATTAATCATCACATTTCCTTTTTTATTTTTTTACCCCACTGAAGCTTTTTTTCTTTCTTTCTTTCTTTCTTTCTTTTTTTTTTTTTCAATGCTGTGTTGGTCTTCTCATGTTGAGCGCCTTCCCACTCCAGCCTCCGCGCTCTCAGAAGTGCTCAGCAGACCTTGGAAAGGTGAAACAGCAGACGCTCATATCCATTTATATTGATCTAACTTCCAAACGTTCTGGCAAATTTGGAGCTCCGATGATCAAAACTGTAACTATAATGAGATCATACATTTTAAAAAGTCCTGCAGCCTGATTAACATCCCGTTGTTTGGAATCTGATTATAGTCGCAGTTTCTCTTCGACTTGATATGCAGGGAAAGGAAAATATAAAGGAACATTACGGCACAGGATAAAAACTAGGGCCTTATTTCACTTATCGCCACTTCCTATCTGCTGGTGGGGCATCTAATCTCTCTCTCTTTGAGAGTCTCCCCTGCTGTAAATCCACTGGTTAAGAGCAGATATCATCTCATGTCAAGAAGAATCCACCTCATCCATCTCACTGGGGGAGAAAACGTGTCTCGCTCATATCTGCTTTCCTGCTGTTTCTGGATATATTACTGAAATATGAGCCACATTCGTTTGTGATGGTGCAGCCTTTGGAGGCGTATGAAATAAAAATGCAAAAAAACGAGAGAGCCATTTGTCTGAATGGCTGCTTTTACAATGAGCTATTTTTTTTTTCAACGGGAGATGTCGTACAAATTGCTACTACCGGGTTAACATGCTTTGATCATTTTTGGCAGCTGCCGCCTATTCTGAGATTCTTTCCACGCTATTTTGGACAAATGGTGCATAGGTTTATTTTGGCCATTTTGATGCATAATCGCATCAAATTACTAGAGCATCCATGGTGAGGATTTCCTCGCCGTGAACACCTAAATGCACACATAAAAAGACGGAGTCTGGGAGAGCCGGCGGCGATGCTTCTACCTCAATTAAAGACGGGGCAGGAATTTACCAGTTGCGTAGTAAAATACAAAGCCCCCTGTCCACGATGATGATGTCACCCATCGCTAATTCCCTGGATGCTACCACAGCGCTTTCAGGAGGGGGATTGTCTCAGCGAGCACACCTCTCTCCTGACATACTGCCTGTTTGCTAAGGTGATTAACACTGACATGTTCCTCGGGATAATCCTCGCAAGGGGTAATGTCACCAGCGGTCACACGGCAGAGAGGAAAGAAGAAGAACGGCTGTATGGCGACGGCAGAGGCGTAAACCCCGTCCGGCCGCCTGAGCCATTGAATCTGTTTAAGTGCTTTCTTTGTGTGCTCCAACCCTAACCATAGTCACTCATTGTTGAAGGTGCATATGGGTGTGGGATGGATGGGTGGGTGGGGGGTGGGGGGGTAGATGGTAGGGGGGTCTTGAGTGTGTTATGTAATATATATATATATATATATATATATATTTTTTTTTTATTATTATTATTATTATTTTTTATTACTATTTGTTTTTTATTTTTTTTATATTTTATTGACTTATTTATTTATTTAATTATTATACTTTTATTTATTTATTTATTTATTTTTATTTTTTAGCTTATTATGTATTATCCCACTTATTGTGTATACTTATATGTTAAATTGTACTTATATAGTGTTCGAGTTCGGTACTGTTGCTGTTATCACTTACTGTTTTTGTTATCACGATTTTTTTTTTTTTTTTTTTTTTTTTTTTGTTATTCTGTAATTTTTGAAAACATAATGTAAGCATTGGAGTACAATGTACATCACCCCTCTGCAATAAAAAGCATTATCAGCAGCCTGAGCCACGCCGCCGTTGAGTTTTTTAAAGCGGGACGCCGTACGTGCCACCCTGCAGCGCCGTGCGGGGCGCAGAGAGCAGCGCCTGACTGACATTCCCGCAGCTGCAGGAGTGTGTGCAGCGCCTCGTGCATAATTTAAAGCCAGACTTGACTAACACTGTACTCAAACTCAAACTCACAGAAATCCACCTTTGCAGCATGTTGTTTCCCATGTTTTTCTCGCCACCAATCATCAATCATATTGACCTACTTGTGAGCATGTATGTGTGTGTGTGTGTGTGTGTGTGTGTGTGTGTGTGTGTGTGTGTGTGTTTGTGGTTGGGTGGGCTCTACTCTGTGAAAACTATAGGCGAGAAAACTACTTTTAGTCAATGATTACTGCCCCCTCCCCACCCCCCACCCCTTCTCTTTCTGTCATACACACACACACACACACACACACACACATGCTGCAGCCACCAGGCCCCACCATAGCTCCGTTGCTGTCGCATGCACTGCAGTTGCTATGGAAACACCTGCATCTCTGGTAATCCTATGAAAAGGATGCGAAGAGCAAGGTTTCAGGGGTGTGTGTGTGTGTGTGTGTGTGTGTGTGGAGGTGGGGTGGAGGCAGCAAACTGAAGCATGCCCCTCAAAAGTGCACAGCATTCTTCTTCTCTCATTCTTGTTTTAAAGCACTTGCACACATTTTTTGCGTATTCTTGAGCGGAACGCAGCGTCCCATCGCAAACAAATAAAGAAACGAGTTTTCTCTCTGTTACACCCAAATTCTGGTGCTCACGCTCACCCTAAGCCAGGAAGGGATGGCTTGCAACTCAAGAGGAAAAACACAGAATTTCATCATGAATAAAAGGGAGTAAGCGGTCCACGCAGATAAAGCTGGACTCCCTGACGACATCGCATCTTTGTCCTCTCTCGTCTTTCTGGTGTCCCGTCGAAAGCAGCGCTCTTTCACTTTCAGTTTTGAGATCTGTCTGTGCTAGTCTACCACTTATTTTCTTATCTGTTTTACTTTTATGATCTGCTCTTATTTTAACATACAGTGATTTTTTTTTTTCTTGATTCTGCTGTTCCAGTTTTACTCGGTTTTATTTATGTATTTTGCAATTTTTTTTTTTTTTTTTTTTTGTGGTCCTTATTGTCTATGCTGACCTGTGTAATTTCACCCAAACCCTCAATGCTCCTCTGAGCTTTAAAGAAAGGTAATGATGATGATGGTGATGGTGATGACTGGTCAGGCTCTCATGGCCATTTGGAGGCAGCAATATGCAAAAATGTGTGTAAGTGCACCTTTGAATATTCAGGATCTCGTCCAAAAGAAGACAATTATTTTTTGTGACGCAGCCTCCGCTCGGTAACGCCTAGTTTTGACTCTGAGCTGCACCGCAACCCTGACGATCATTATATCCTCGGGCTTCATCAGTCTCCAGTTACCACAGTGCTATCTGAGATATCACGTGTGATCCGCGGCCCGACAAATGAACGGGGTTATCGTATCTCTGGCTTCACTGTGAGGGACAAAAGAAAATGGCTCTAACAGGTGGAAATGGAAAATGAGAGTAGGAAGCAAAAACTGGTTTGGTGTTTTTTTTTTTTTTCCCCACCGAGTTCCTATCTGGGTTTTGTTTACCAGAGCCATGTCACCCCCCCTCCGTCAGTCTTACTACTTTCAAAAAACAATCACCTTTTAAAGCTGGACGTGGCACATTGCCTCACCCGCTGGAGGTTAGAGTGGTCTCAGCTCCATTTAGGCGGACGGGGTAAATATCAGCCCAGACGGTCAAATCGAACTTTGAGCTTTGAGATTGTTCCCATCAGGCCAAAGAGTTTACAACAACAACAACAACAACAACAACAAAAAAGAAACTGTTTTCAGATGAGACCCAGAACCTATGACGGCTGAATTTTTTTTTTTTTTTTTTTTTTTTAATGACTATAAACAAACATTTCTCTCTTTTGCAGTGAAAATGACTTGCTAATTAGAGCCTTGCTGCTATAATTCACCGCTGCCAATTTGTGCTCATCTGCCTATTGAACAGGTCAATGGGTTGGACATGGACTTGAAATCTGTCTGCTGTTGATGCACTTCTGCTTGTCTACTTCCTTTATCACCCTCGTCTGACCAGGTACGAGGTGTGCTAGACTCGGTCCCCCTTTTTCTCTGTCCCGTTTCTCTCTGTCCTCAATCTTCCCTCTCCGTCCTAGTTGTCACTCTTGCTGTTCCATCTTCTGCGCCGCGATAAGGAGGACGGAGATGGAGGAAGAAGGCTGACAACATATATGGAGAGGGAAGATTGAGGAGGATAGGAGAGAGGAGAGAGAGAGAGAGGTGGATGGAGGAGGATGAGGGAGGAAGATTGAGGAAAGGGATCAGGGTTGGAGATGGAGAGGCGATGCGGATCTCCTTTAAACCGGCACTGCATCATGGATTGCTGCGGGAGACCTGATCAGGTGTCAGCTGCTGATGAGAGCCGCTTATTTCCCGTCGGCAGCTCCCCCCCCCCCCCCCCCCCCCCCCCCCTCGCTCGCTCGCTCCCCCGCTCCACACTGTGGTCGGAGCTAACCGGTCACCGCCATGACACCAATCAGCCACCCTGCCGAGCGGCTGCTGGCACGTCACACATGTAGAAATGATTGTGGGGGGGCCCAATCATTCTCATTAGGCCTTGTTTCTGGAATCAATCTTCACGCTGACTGATTACCTTTTCACTAACAAGCTAAAGAGTCCACCAGCACCGTGCATGGCCTCAAAGGAGATGCAAGTGAAAGACGTTTTCTGGTTTATGAACGCTGAGGATTTTGTTCCTTGCAGAATCCGAACATTATAAGATAGATAGATAGATAGATAGGTATACTTTATTGATCCCAAACTGGGAAATTCACACGTTACAGCAGCATCATCAATAAAAAAAAAAAAAAAAAAAAACATAAAATAAAATTAAAAGTATATACAATAGAGACTAAATATACGAAATATATACACCAAAAACAATAAGGGCTAAGTATATACAATAAACTAACCTAAGAATAAGAGATGTTTAAATGTTGAAATGTACTTAAACGTCTCTTATTCTTAAGGCAGCTGTTTCAACCAAAAAATTGAGGGATTTGCATTGTATGTCATGAAATCTTGTTCATATGTTCATATTTCTATTTTTTTCTATTCTTTCTATTTTATATTGCTTTTTGCTATTTATTATCTGTTTATACTGTTTATAATGTAAATTATGCTTCATATTTTGCTATCCACTTTGCTGCTGTAATGCTTGAAATTTCCCCACTGTGGGACTAATAAAGGAATATCTTATCTTATCTTTTCTTATCTTAGTACCACCACATGACCCGCAGCGTGGTTTGTTGCGATGTAAAATGCAGGGAGATGGCAGTAAACAAACCAAACGCTCAAAACAGTCCTTTCATTAGGTTGAGCAGATTTTTTTTCTTCTCCCAGTAAAAATACAGGAGGCATTCCTGTTTGTGCAACATATCTCATATCTGTGTGATCTCAGCAGTGTTGCAGCATGTTGAACTCAGACTGTCATCTTGCACATCAAAAACAAAGCAATATTTTTTAGCAGCAATTTGATGATGCAGGCCCGTGGTGTTGGAACGATCACGTCAGAAACCATGTTTGTGCAAAAGTGGATCCTCTTGTTGTCATATAACATTGCACCATATGTACATAACATTTCAGCTTATTGAATGAATAGAAAGTAATATAATTATGCCCTCAGTATGAATGAGGACATCGCCTCTCGTTCTCTTGGTGCTGAGCTTCACCTGTTCCCTGAATCCTTGTTGTCGACACCATATCTTCAATACGCAGACGTATAGCTCGGGCTAGTTTGGATAGTTTTCCGTTATAAGCACAAATGCCAACAGCAGTTGCAGTTGCAGCAAACTAGAACACAGCCACAAACTCCAGCCGCAGACACGACCACAGCAGGCTGCAATTATCTGCTTTTTTCCGAGTGTGTTTCAACATCGCAACCTACGTGTACCGCCCGAGTCAATACACCAAAACACAACCGGCGACAGCTTCATTTATCCTTTCTTCACTCACAACAAACACATCATCAAGAACTGCAGCTGGGCGATGGTGGAGTTTGGGTGCTCAGACACAACACGGTGCATCGAGGCAGTGCGGCGGCCTTAATTGATTTCAAAAGGAAGCGCTCCCTCCACGCCTGATGCCTGATGGCGGTGGTGGAGCTTAGGGGTTAGGGAGATTAACTTCAACCCTGCCGACAATTCATTCAAGGATGTTTTCCCTTCTTAATAAGTGGTACCTGAAGAACTAACCTTCCCTGGGGTCTGGCCCGGTGTTTAATCTCGAGTGCGGTGCCAATATGGAGCGAGAGGCTCCACGCGGGGCCACGCCGCTGTAATCCAAAACCTACATAAACGTCCACTTTTATGATCATGTGAGGAAAGAATGAAGGGCCTTGTTCTGCTTTTATTTTTCGATTTTCAGTTTTTCATACCTTGTTTCTGAACGACATTCAGAGTGGAACAATTTAATTGTACCGGGAACCTTGTTTTTAATTGTGCATTTGACAATGAATGCTTTGACTTAAGTCAGTAAACTACTCTTTTTTTTTGTTCCCATTGTTTCAGATCCTCACTCTAAGGTGTTTTTGTGTGCATTTGCCTAAATTTGAGATAAATGGTTGGAGCAGAAACGAGTGATGGACAGAAGGGGGAAACAACACTGCCAAGACAAAAAGGAGATTAGACCCAGGAGTCGAAGGCAGTTGCAGTCGAAGGCTCTCGGGAGATAAAGGCACAAAGGAAAGCCATATTCTCTTTTTCTTCTGTCACATTCTTCTGTTTCCTATTCACCCTCTCTTGCGTCTGGCTAATTGAATCTGCTTTGTTTCGCAAGAAAGTCAGATCCAACGGGCGGGGAAGTGCACTTAAAGCTGCGATGCTGCCAACGACGGAAAAGGAGCGAGCCGTGCGAGGTTACTTGATGTTTCACCCGAATGTTTGCTCGGAGTCGACGGAGCCTTGTTGTACTTGGCAGACGCAGTTAGAGCTTCAGTTATTTTGTTTATGACTTCCTGTCATTCTCGACCACAAATTACTGAGTTATGCCGGATATGCAGCGGGTCGAGAATATGCTAAGAATATGCTATCTTAAAGCAGCATCAAGCTGCATTTCAGCATTCACATGTGCTGCTCCTATTCGCTGGAGCAGTTTTGTCTGTTTGAGTATTCCCTGCTTCACATTCATTTCCCTTCATAGCAAGAAACAAAAGAGAGGGTTTTTTTTGTTGTTTTGTTTTATCTCCTCCCCCGTGATCTGTGACAGATGTAGAGCTCCATGGAGAATGAATAAGGAGAAGAAAGGCAAGGAGACTGTGACAGTGCACAGGATTATTCCGAGGAGTCTTGGTTCTCTTGTCTCCTGCTTTGGAGGACAGTTAATCATGTTCACCAAGGCTGATGTGATGGCCCCGCGCTGTAACAATGCCATGTGAATTCGCAAATTAAGCGGTATACAGCTTTAACCGTGCCCTTATCTTGGAAAAATAAAAAAAAAGAACCCGACTGAAAAGCCCGAGCGGAGTCCCATTATTCACACACCCGGCTAATTTCACCCATGCATCAGCGCCACAAGGGTAATCGTTTTCCAAAAAAATGAATCTCTGCAGTCGTCGGGCTTCCATCGGATACAAAACGAGGGCCGACAGCACGTCGACGCTGTGCTAATGCACCACAAGAAGCTTTCCCTGTTTTAAATGGAGGCTTTACCTCGACGTCTGATTGCTGACGCCTGGGTTAGGGACATTCGAGGGTTAAGGAAATTAAGTTCAACCCATTCCACAACTCACTTAAGGATGTTCCCCTTCTCAATAAGCCGTGCCTCTGAATGAACCTCCCCTGCTGTTTGGCCCGGTCTTTAATGCAGAGTGTCGTGCCAGTGTGAAGTAGGCGGCACCTTGCCCAGGATTTTCCCAGGAGTCTTGCTTCTCCGGTTTCTTGCCTTTAGAGGCCAGTTAATCATGTTCTGTCACGGCTGATGTGACTGTCCCATGCTTTGAGGAAACCGTGTGAATTTTTAAATCGAGCGGTGTACCCCTTTAACTGAGTGGTTCTCGTCAAAAAAAAAAAAAAAAAAAAAAGAACTCAAATCAAAAATACATTATTCACCCTTGCATTTGATTTGATGAGGACTGATTTAGATTTAGGTCTTAGTCTTACCTTTAAGTGGACATGGACGGGTGACAAGGACCAGGCAGCAGCAAAGGGACAGAGAGAGACAAAGAGAAAGAGAAACCGTTAATGCAACACAGAAAATGCTTGAACACAGAGGTAAACAACTGTCTCTGGTGTGCCTGCAATGGGTTTTCGGCGATGGAGGAATATGCTTTGTGGCGCAGTTGCAGAACAAGCCGCAATGTTTCATACGCGAAGAACACTGGCGACACACACACACACACACGAAGCTGGGCTCGCCGTCGATGGGGCAACTAAAATAAACATCGCCCGTGCATTTTGCGCAAAAAGCCACAGTGGAGAAAAAAAAAAAAAAGGCCCGATGTCAAAGCATCGTCTGTGGTCTTGCTTCAGAAGCAAAAGCGGCTCTGTCCAATGTCGAAACTGTGAAGCAACGCAGCGAAAGAGGGATGGCGGGGGCTTTTTGTGGAGAAAAACACGGCCAAGAAATTTGAATCTGTCTCTTTCCTGCACTCACACTGACCCTTTCATTTTTTTTTTTTTTTAACTCAACAAACTAATAATTTGGTTGGAAAAGAGAGAAGAAGGGGAGAGAAAGGCAGAGTGGCTTAATTACAGATTTGATCCGGTATCAGCCAATGGGACTCTAAAGCCGTACGGGGTATCTGGAGGCCCTTCAAAATATCAAAATCCGGTTATTAGAGGTCATATTTTCTTCACCATGATATTCACAAATGACAGGTTTCCCACATTAATCTATTCCTGGTTTATGAAACTGGGCCTTCACTCTTTTTCATCTCACTGGGTGGTATGATTCACCTCGAAACGGAAGCAATATATTCACCAAGTCTCAGGCAAGTTTCAAGTTACCATCGCCTCAGAACACACAGCATTCGGGGCGATCCAAACACAACAAAGCCACAAACAAACACACGAGCAAAATGCAAAGAAAAGAAAAAAAAAAAAAAAAGCAGAAAGCAGAAGGGGCAAAGCTTTCCCAAGACAAATTTAGCAGATAAATAACCTTATGAAAGTTTACCACATGTAAGGGAAAAGAGTAAATGAAAAGAAAAGGTTACTCAAACATTCGTCCCTCCCAGGAGTGCCGTACCTCTGAAATCCAAGCCTTTTTTTTCTTTTTTTTTTTCCCTGCATCAGAATGTATTGTGAACCCTGGGGCAACCTCATTTGTTACTTTAAGAGAGCAGCTATTTATTTGCTCTGATAAAACAATTGCGGAGCAGCGCCCGCTTCTGAGCAAACGCGAGCGTGTCAGATACGCCGCAGACCTTCACCTCTCTTTCCAGATGAGCAGCGGATATTGATGGCGGGATGTGGGGTGTGTAGAAAAGGCATACTGCGCGCAAAAGTATGAGGGCAAACACTCTCGGCAGGGGAAAAACCACAGGAAAGAGACGACGTAGGAAACTCGTCGGCTCTCAAAGCGCTAAAAATGGAACAGTGGCGGCCCAAAGGTCAGGGAAGCTGCCTTGCGGTTGGAAGGTTGCTGGTTTGAACGCTCAGACCGGCTTGAAGAGTGCGCAATGAATAAACGCCCTCCTCCCTGAACAACTAGTTGAGCAAAGGCGTTAAACCCACAGCCTCTTTGCAACGATTCATGCACTCCATCAATGCATCATTACAAATTCTGCCAATTCCACTGCACTGATCCCATAACAGAAAGACAGAGTGAATGTCCTGACTTCAGCATGAGTCAATGTGCAATATTCTGAATCAAATCATTAATGACTCATCCATCCTTTTCGCCGCGTCCTTTTCCAAGTCTCTGTACTCATTCAGTTTTTTTTTTGTTTTGTTTTTTAACTTGTTGATACACTACTCACAAAAAGTTAGGGATATTCGGCTTTCGGGTGAAATTTCAGGATGAACCTAAAATGCATTATAACCTTTACAGGTGAACTTAATGTGACCTTCTGTAAACTTTTGAATGCACATGTCCAACTGTTCAGTGTTTCAGTACTTTTTGCACAAGTTGCTGTTCTCTAACAAGGAGCTTAACGGCAAAATTCACATCAGGTGTTTGATGCTCCAGCTCATTGAGGTCGTATCATTAGGGAACGTCTGCTGGAGACTGGGGTACCTCAGATGGAGTGGCCTGCACTTTCTCAGACCTGAATCCCATAGAAAACCTATGGGATCAGCTGAGTCGCCGTGTAGAGGCTCGGAGCTCTGTACCCCAGAACCTCAATGTCCTGAGGGCCGCCCTTCAAGAAGAGTGGGATGCCATGCCTCAGCAGACAATAAGTCGACTTGTGAACAGCATGAGACGTCGTTGTCAAGCTGTAATTGATGCTCAAGGGCACATGACAAGTTATTGACACTGACATTTTTTGTTGTGGTAAATCCACCACTGTTGTTGGCTTTTGTTTCAAGAAACTGTTTGAGATGAGGAAATCACCAGTGCATGCTTCTACTTAAATGCCCTACTTTCATGATATAATATCACTGTAGCGTGAACTTTTTACATTTTCCATAAATTTCACCCAAAAGCCAAATATCCCTAACTTTTTGTGAGTACTGTAATTTGGTCCTTGGTTCTAATGAACTCAGCCTTTGCCAACTCCTCGGCAATTTCAAAATTGTTTCTCGCACTCATTTCCGTCTTTTCCCGAAATTCAGGAGATGTCCAAATTGAAAGCAATGGTTTTGCTTCTTAACTCGTCGGCTGCCAGCCGTTTTCAGAACAGAAAGCCCCATTTAGAGCATTTTAAGTGATCTTTCAAGACCCACAGAACAGTTTGTTCTATGACTACGTAAACACCGAAACCACCGAAAGAAAGAAGAGACTCTCCCATTGAAAAGTCTAATTGACGTCGCACGCCGTCATTGGCAGTCAATGTTTGGATTTGAATTGACGTTGATCGACGTCAATGGCAGCCAATGAGTTAAGAAGACACCTGCGCACTCTTGTCCATATCCTTCCCTGTAGAACAACACGTGCTCATCACGGTTCCCACGTCAGGTCGTATGATTTTGTGGCTGCAGCTAGGAAACAACTTTTTGGGCTCTGAACCAATTTACTTTTCAAAATGCTCAAAATTAGGTTCACAAACTGGAATGGAACCAGTTACCTGTTAGTTTGAAAGGCCTCTGAGTAATATACTAGTTTCTAGGCCTTCAACTCTGGCAGGGGTCCAGGAAAAAGATCAAACATTGTTGTGACTTTTCCATATTCTCCAAAAAGCATGGTCCTATATCATCTCATGATATCAGGACTGAATTGAATTGAATTGGTTCAAACTGTGACAAACTCCAGTCAAGCCAAATATTTCCAAAAACGACATTATTCATTTATCGAATCCAAAGCTGGTGTTTCGTGAATTGCATTGAATCTGTAAACATTCACACACCTACAACTTGTATGAATGTCTAACAGGCTGCCGGTGACAAACAGCATGGAGCTCAGTCGTCCTTCCCCGGATAAATAAAGGCTAAAAAAAAAAATAACTATACATATGTAGCACATTGCATTTTCTCACAGCCTGATGTCAACTGGGAATTCACACCAGAGTAGATATGTATTCCTACAGCCACACATGACTTGATGACATGAGGGAACGAGGGGGAGGGACGGGCAGGGGGGATACCGCTGATAGAAAGTGACAGGAGGCAGGAAACAGGAAAAAACAGGAAAAGGGAAAAGACGAGTGAATGTGCGAGAGAAGAGACCAAGACGGGGGAAAATGCTGAAATGACCGCCACGAGTGATTTGTCTTTCTCCAATGCAGCAAATTGGCACTGATGAATTAGCCGCTGTCCGCAGCTCTTTAGCTTGCTCTGGGCCAGCAATGTCACCATCACTGAGGTTATAGGAACACCTCGATCGACTGAATTCAGCATTGATTTTTTGTTAATAAATGGACCATGGTTCTATATTGCCTAATGTGTTTTTTTAATGTAATTTTTAATGTACACCCCCATTTGAAGTGATTTGGCCCTGTAGGCACCCTTACATGGAGAGATATTTTGGCTTGTGTTATGTATTAAATGCTTGATACATTTCACACGATCAAACATCACTGATCTGACATTTGAACATTATGATCATTATTTCTTGTCATTTAAACATTTTTTATTAATTTATGTGCTATTTTATTTGTATTTTTTTTTGCGAATTTGCTAATCGCCTTTTTCTCCGTGTTTTGGAAGTAATCAAGTGAATTTGCTCTGGTTTCAAAGGGTTAAAATGTGTCGATGTCTCACTTGAACACAAATGACAAATCATGGTGAGGTTTACCAGAAAGAAGAAAATGTTAAAACGCTCCCTCCTATATCGTCTGCATTCTTACCATTTCTAGCGATTTAACTTACAGTGAAATGAAACTGATCATTTTGCTGAGGATTCCATGAAAAAAAAAAAAAAAACCTAAAGGACCCCTTGGGGGCCCGCAGACCCCAGTTTGGAAACCACTGGCCTAATGTGTTCTGCATGCAGGAACTCAATATCGCTTCGAGACGGCACGCCGGAATAATTGAAAGAGGAGAAAGGCGAGGGCTGGGATTGACGTGGAGTGTCAGTGTGCCTCTTGACGAAAGTTAAACAGCTGAAAATATCATGATGGAAAAAGAAAAAAAGAAAAAAAAAAAAAACCTGACATTGTTCACATGTTTTACTCTCTACTGTAGATTTGCTGCTTCAATCCGAGTCCCAAAAAAAAAAAAATCTCAGTGCAGCTCTGGCCTTTTGGGAATCTGTTCTGAACCGAGCTGTCACACTAAATCTGTCAACTTTGAACCGCACAGTGAGAAAATGGAACAAGAGGAGCGAGTCAGAGCGCAGTGGTCAGTTGGATGAAACTGACCTACATGTGAACAAGCGAGAGAGAAGCAGCATTTCTGCGACTCAAAACTCAGAAATACATACGGCACACACTGTAGGAAAAGAATTTTGCCCACATATTTTATGCATGTACATATAAATACATGATGCACACAGAATCTCAAACTCGCACTTGTGCATATACTGCAAGCAAACACACACACACACACACACAGACACACGCAGTCACACACAGACAGACACGCACACAGATGGCAGTTAGTGGTTCAGAATGACCTTGGGAGCACGCGGGCGATCCATTTGGGAAAGTGGGAAAGTGCTTTATCATTGGCTGAGCGCTGGACGTGACAAACCGCTTGTCTGCCAGCGGGTTGGAGAGGGCATTGATTTTTCAAGAGAGTAAAGAAAATCTGCCAATTGAATCTTTGTGCACAAATGCAACCCTTACACTCCCTCTCACCCAGAAATATCAATACATCGGGGCCCAAATCAATTGTGCCAAAAAAAAAAAAAACTCCTCTGCATTCCCGATGCATTCAGCACTGTACATCAAACACAGCTAATTTTACACCGAGAAACGACAACATGAATGACATGCAGACCTTTCTGTAGCTGGGGAAATGAGCTTCCCAGTCATTATCAGCCGGAATCTGGATTAAAAGCCGAGGCGTCAGCATAACCGATTGGGCTAAATCATGCACGACCTGCTGCTGATCAATTCGGAGGCCCTGAGAAAGCGAATGACCCCCTCATCCCCCTCATCCCGCATTCTGACAATGTGTTCGTTTGCCATGCTAATATGTTTATTGACCTCAGCAGTAATATTAGCTTCCAGAGATTGCGCCAGTGAAGGACCCATGAGTGATATGAAGCAGATGGACAAGAGGCTGATTCATTTAGCTGCTTAGCTCTCTTCCTTGGTGGTGTCAGCCAGTCACTGAATAAGGGTAATAGTTGATTTGTGCACTGTTTGCATGCAGCTGAAGTCTGTGCACATGAGAGCACGGCGCTGACACATTCTCATAGGTGGAGTATAATCACGCAGACACATTTTCATCACATGTGATATTTACCTTTATGATATACGGTGTCAAAAATAGCAGTTCTCTTGCTGAGTTGGCTGCAGCAGCCAGGCTATCCCTTTTCCCCCCCCACGTTTCCAAGTGATTATGGACACCGCTCTATACACGTCCCCTTCAATTATCTCAACTACTTAACAGCAGGCTGCACTCTGCGCATTGTGCCGTTACCCGCAAGAAGTCAAACTCCTAAACTCCCAGCTCACCAAATTGTTTTCGTCTTGCGCTGGCATACAGCGCGGTGAGCGAGCGGGCACTGTGCCCGAAGCCAGTTTCAAGGCTGAGAAAAAATAAATAAATAAGTTAAAAAAAAAAAAAAAATCCCTTTCTTTCCGTTCTTCATGGAGGTAAAAGGTAAGCAGACAGCAGAGAGGAGCCGCCAGTGTAAATCAACACTCTGACTGAAACTCTATTAGTCCAGATGTTGAATTAATCATCATTCCCCTCCATTCTGTATGCAGCTGGTAGATCTTTTAAGTCATAATATCTTGAATAATTCATGTTTCCCCTCTAAGGAGTAATTTTTCTCTGAATTATTGAATTCCACAATTCTAGCACAGTCTGCCTGATTGGCCTGTTAATACTGAAACCAGGCCTCTAATATCTCAAATATTTCTTATACCCTCTTTTTTTTTTTTTTTTTTTTTTTTAACTGATTTCTTTGGTTATGTTTATCATGAAACCTCTGCCGAGTGACGCCGATTTGCAGTCGTCATTCAATCAAAGTGTGACTCATCATTTTCTGATTCAAAGCAATACCTCTCTCTGCTATTAAGCTGTTATTTTTTCAAAATGCTCACCCAGGATGATTTTTTTTTTTTTTTTTTTTTTTTTTTGAAGCTGTCAACCTCCATGTCCGCTGGAGTGTTTATTCACCGCTGCTGTTTGGACCTTTATTGATAAATGCAAACCGACTAAAATCGTGTTTGAGTGACGTCACAGGACTGTTCTGGTGAATGTGCATGACTCGGTGTCGCTGCAGAAGGATGATTTTAAGGGTCCTTGGAATGGCTGGATGTCCCAATTCTGCAATTATGATTATGCACACACACACACTCACACACACACACACACACACACACACTGCTGAAGCATCAGCAGCTGCCCATGGAAAATGAATCCTGTTGCAGCGCCGAGATCCCGTGGTAGCCGCCTGAGTTTCCTCCGATGTTTGCAAACAATTTCCATTGTTAAATTATTTAGTGTACAATTTCCAAACACATTAAAAACTCATGTTCTCTTGCCTCATACTGTCTACCCTTGTATTGAGAGATCAGTTAATTATTATATAAGATGTAAAAGCAAGAAACCCGGTGTGGCAGCAGTGGCACCACAGGTGGAGCTATAATGTGATTTGACACACGGCTCACGCTGGGCCTTTGTAGGGCCTCGCATAAATCACGATTTACTCATCTTTAATTTACAGGGCGGAGATAAAACCCTGGCAGGTTACCAGGAAGACGGAGAATGACTTGCATTCTGGCTGCATTTGACACATTGCTGTTAAAATAATAATAATCCACGACATTTTTACACCAACGTTCATCCTCTGATTGTTGTTTCTGCTGGTGTTTTGCTGTAACACAACAGTGACTGAACTCATAGACAGGTGTCACATTTACCGTCCTAAACACCTGGTGCCAGGAGGCCTGTTCTTGCCACAAATGCTGCATAAAATATGTTTTATCATTTTTTAAATTTTTTCTCTATTTATTTATTTATTCACTCGTGCCATCAGGTAGACAGATTTTCACCAGCAAAGCAGCAGACATGAACAGCTTTACATATATTCCTTGTTACTAACTCTTGTGCAAATTCCCTCTGTGCAATAATCCATATTCAATACCATACCTATGTGCAATAACTCCTGTCCATGTTTGCACTTGTACATTTTTTCTTTTCTTTTTATTCTATATATATTTATATTTATATTTAGATTCCTTTCTTTATTTTTCTTGACTATTTGCTCTTTTTACTTTACACTTTGAGTGGGAGTTGTTATTGTAACAAAAAGTAATTTCCCCCTGGGGATCAATAAAGTATTCTGATTCTGATTCTGATTCCAAAACATATCACGAAAAGGTCAGCAATAAGTAATGTGACTGGGCTGCAGCCCTCATTACACCCACCCTCTCCACAGGCTAGACATATATCAGTGTGCATACAGGGCACAATATTCATATCCATACCATATACATAATCTAAAATGCATTAGCTTGATGAGTGTAATAAGGAAAGATGAATTATAAATGAACAGCAAAAACGGGCAAGCCAGTTCAGAGAATAAAACTAAAACCGAGTTATGAACCTAGAAGTTTGTTATTGTTCAGGACGTCGACACAATCAACTCTCACTCATTAGCTATCGTTTGTTTACCTGAACCCTGACCTTTTCCTAACCTTGACAATAACTTTTTCCTCACCTTAACCAAGTATTTTTGGTCGTTGGCTCACTAGCTAACAGTCCTGTGAGTTGTATTAGACGCTTGGAACAGACAACATATGTGGTCTTATGGGAAGACTTAATAGAAACTGAATATAATAATAAAGACGTAATAAACAGTAGAATGGATCGCTCGTGATAATTACGTTTATTTACAATTCTAATTGCAGTCTTTTGCATTTTAAATATTTGAATATTTTCATTGAGTTTTCCCATATCGCAAAACAATAGGTAATGTAAAGAAGAGGAATTGAGAAGTATAAAATATAAAGTATCTTTTCTGGGTTGTCTGGAATAAACAGAGGAAGAACTACATGGTTAGTATGAGCAGCGATAGCCACCACGGCTGCACGAATGAAGAAATGAGCACCACCTACAGAAACTCCATCAATAGAAAATCCAAGGGAAAGACCTGACAAGTGCCGGCCACAAAAGTAAATAAAGAGCAAAGGCAGAGTGTGTGTGTGTGTGTGTGTGTGCACGGAAATCCTGGTCCTGAGGGTGAAATATCAGCCTCAAAAATCTGAGACTCTCCCAGGTCTGAAGTATTGATCCGGCCTCTCGAAACGCAGCCGCTGAGCCGCGGATTTCCTTCGTGGCCCTGAAAGCGCTGACGTGGAATGTGCGGTTTTGTTTTGAAAAGCGAATCGCTGGGGAAGGACAGACATGACACGCTGTCAGGGATGTTGAGCAGGAAGCGCTCGGGTAGGAGACTCCCGGTGGTCCCACGGAGAGGTAGACTCCCCCCGGCAGCTCCCTCAGAAAACTCGCATGAATATGAATGACGCTTAACCCCTGCGATGAAACCTGCCACGTCAACACACACACACACACACACACAATGCAGCATTGGCAAATTTCACCAGACGGATCCGTGACCCGGTCCTCACCACGTGGACTCCCATCCAGACGCCCATCCAGAGCGTCTGGGAGCTCGGACGCCGCCTCGCCGCTCGATGGCGTTTAGCATTTGACCACCTTTGTGGGAGATTGATCACAAACTGTGGGACCTTCAGTGTCAAACAGATTCTCGGTGAAAGAAACACACTATCGACGGATCTGATGTGTTACAGACGCCCGGCTTTAAAGCAATAATCGTCCACTTAGTGTGTGAACTGCTTTGTGTTAACCTCTCAGGACCTGGCGTACACATATGTGGGCATCACATTTTGGGTTATATTACTGTAGTAGTTAATTCTGCACTGCAAAAAGTCAAAATCTTACCAAGATTATTTGTCTTATTTCAAGTAAAAATGTCTTATTTCTAATCAAAATATCTCATTACACTTAAAATAAGACATGATCAGCTCAGAAATTTTGCCAACGGAACAAGCAAATTTTTACTTGTTCACTTGTGTCACAAGTAAAAATTTGCTTGTTCCATTGGCAAAATTTGTTTCTTGTTTCAAGTAAATTTTCACTTGAAACAAGTGAAAAAATCTTTTTTTTGAAACAAGTGAAAATTTACTTGAAACAAGTGAAAATTCTCTAAAGACAAGTAATTTCTGAGCTGATCATGTCTTATTTTAAGACTAGAAATAAGACATTTTTATTTGAAATAAGACAGATAATCTTGGTAAGATTTTGACTTTTTGCAGTGTGCTTACCTGGGGCCGTCTGGCCACGTATGTGACCCTTACACTACCTACCACACTTGTTTTATATTTTGTTACAAGCATATGATGCCTTACTGTAGCTGTGACTGTCCAAAGGGGGCAAAAATGTTGTTACTTCATTTTGTTTTTTTGCACTGTGATATTCAAAACACGTTCAGAAAATATGTTTGTATGTGTTATTAATGCAAGACAAAGCAGTCAGGACAAAAACTGCAATGTTCAGGGTGGAAATAAAGACTTTTGCACTCTATTACACAACGGCGACTTTAGTGTGTTTTAAGGAAATTGAGAACCAGTGTCCACATATTTGGACATCATTTTTCTCTAAAACTACACCATGTAAAAAAGACGATGCATGGTTTTTATACTTATCAGGGTCCAGTAAGCCAAAATAGAATCATATGCATATCAAACAAGAGCTCGGGTCTTAAGAGGTGAAGCTTCCTTTGTATTCTCCTTTAACATTGGAACGACCGGCAGGTTCTGAAGGTCTGAAGGAGGGTGAGAATTATTATAACTACCATTTCTTTGCAGGGTTTCGAAAATCTAACACTGATGTGTACAGAGAGTGTTAGCTAAAAAAAAAAAAAAAAAAAAAAAATCAATTTGAAAATCCATCAAGTGATGGTGTCTCAGCCTTTCCGGTGTCAGACTGCATCAAAGCTTAGAAAATCAGTGTAATTATAATGCACACATTCTGACGGCGCATATTCATTGCATTCGCTCGGCTGAATCTTTAGGTGCTCTTTTGCTCTTCTGCTGCTTTTATGTCCCATCCTTGTGAGCTGGCGTTATATACTAGGCAAAAAAAAAGTTTTGCACCGCTTTTTCAGTCTATAATTTCTCCCCTTTATTTATACCCAATAGTGTTGTGTCTTATACCGTTGTAAAGCCTCATTCGTCCTCTTTCCAATGAGAAAGGGGGGGAGCTTAGCCATGTTGGTCATACCAATCGATTGACAATCCTTACAACTTATTTCTCATTGAAAAGGGGACTAATCAGGCTTTCTAACGGTATAAAAGACAACACCAATCGGTATTGTTAAATGGGAGAAATGATCAACTGAAAAAATATTGGAGGAGATTTTGTCAAAAAAAAAAATTGGTCGCTTCCCACACAATTACCAGTGTCAATCATTCCAGAAATGCAGGATCCTTACAAGTTGTATCTCATTGGAAAGAGGACGAATCCGGCTTTACAACGGTATAAGATACAACACTATTGGGTATAAATAAAGGGGAGAAATTATAGACGGAAAAAGCAGTGCACTTTTTTTTGCCTAGTATATTTTATAGACTGCTCATCATGGCACGAGATGTTCTGCTGAAAAAAATAATCCATGTCCTTTTTTCTTTTTTTTTCCTTTTTTTTTAATTCATGTATCTCACATGAAAAGGTAACAACCAACTCCATCTGGATCCTGAGGGATTCTCACGCCACAGTCTGGTTCCAGCGAGCTATAGTGTTCCCATATACTGCAACTTCTAGATTTATTCTGTAGGGTGCGTGTTGATTCTGTGGCGGTGGGATGTTGGATGCCAAATTCGTGTGTTCTTTCCCCTCTCCCTGCACTGGCAGCGAACGCTCGGTATCATTTCTGTCTCGATGGGCCGCAGACAGGTGGAATTTGCCGAGGGTTGCAGGGAAGGAGGGATATGAAGTGGACGGGGGGGGGGGGGGTTGTGCTCGTGAGGGATAAGCAAGGCTGGAGACGTGACAAGAAAAAGGATCAATGAGGAGACAACAAGGGACGGGGAGGAAGACAATCCCAACCCTAAGAATAGACAGATGTTTCACAGCCAGCAGAGCGCCACCTCCAGCACACACTCACACACACACTCACACACACACATGGGTGAGGGAGGTAATGGGGCGATGAGTGAGGGGCGTTGATGAAGAGACAGGCAGACTATACAGTGTGAGCACTGCCCTGGTTGAGTGGTCCATTATCAGAAAAAGCTCTATTCTTCTTTTCCACGGTGGTAGTCCATTCATTCACAAAGCACAGAGACCATTTTAGACCATCATACAATGTGAGGCAGGGACACAAAAAAAAAAAAAAAAAAAAAAAACACCAATTACCGGAAGATGACTGTTTTGGATGGGGGGCTGGTGGGGCTACTGGGGGGGACGAGGGGCGTGACAAGCGTGCCACACCGCGGCGAGGAGGCTCGTGAGGCTCCGAGTCGTTAAAATTTAATGGGCAAATGGCATTTTTCCTCTGAGGGTTTGTCAAACGAAGCTTGTCAAGAGAAGTTAAGTTAATCTGATTCAGCACCGCCCCCTCAAACTGTCGAATGATCCATCACAGACCCCCAGAGTCGACGGAGAGCCTTTGAACCATCGTTTTCACTTATGCCATAAATCAACCGTTTAGGTTTTATAATGCTTTAAAAAATAAAGAATTCAGCTTTAAAGGGATACTTCACCCATTTGGAACAAAAGTGATGTTATTTCTCTTCCCCTCTCGTTGTCATGTAGGACAGTAGTGGTGCTGAGTGCTGGATACTCCAAATGCTAACTGTTAGCCGCCTGCCATTGAAATACACCTCCCCCTGGCTAACATTTGTAAAAAATAACCACTTTAATCCACTCAAAGATGGTTTAACATCGCTTTACAAGTGTCACTTTCTGAAATTAAAATGCACATATGACTACAAAGTGCACATGGATAATAATTTTGACAAATTACGGTTTAAAACCTTATTTTTTTTATTATTAACAACATCCAGAGAGATCCTGTAGCTTCAGATAGAGCCATAAAGACACGGTGCCACCTTTAATGCTCCTATAGAGTTTCTATAGTCATTCAGTAGCATCATAACCTCTATCTGTTGCATTGGGTTATGATTATGAGGATTATTTTGATTATTATTAACACAATCTATCAAGACTGAAACTGCCACTGCATTTTCTGATGGCAAGAAATACCATGAATTATAAATAATAATAATAATGATAATGATAATAATAAAAATTGTGAAATAACTGTATTGAATGGCCTAATCTGTTTCAAATGAGGAAATTCTGAGTGCAGTACAGCTGTGAATCCGAGACATTTTCATATAAATACATTGCCAATCTCTGCTGCTGACTGAGAAAATGACTGGACTTCAGCTCAACGAGCAATTCAGTGAAAGCCTCTACATGTGCTGTTCTAAACATAAAAACCCCGAGACCATGAGCGCCGCTGCAATAACCACTTAGACTAAAAAATGATGACAAATTTTTTTTATTTAAAAAAAAAAAAAAAAAAAAAAAAAGGAATGAGATTCATAAGAAGTACCACTTTAATCCTCAGGGGAAAGCCGCACTAGAGTCAGTGGAAGAGAAATAATACTCAGAAGGTGAATATGAGTATAGCTTTTATTCCAATACAAAGCGTGTGTGTGTTATCTGCACGTGTGAAATCTCAGGGCTTCGAGAAAGAAGTGGACGTCTCCTTGTCTCTGCTTCATGGCCGCTTCCTTTTCAATTTGACAGACAGCTCGTTCGGACGGAGACGCCGGGAGAATGCAAACGCGGCGTTGACAAATGACTTTTCCAGCGTCGTGATCACGCCTTTCGCTCTGTCATTTTTTCATTTGTTTAACGAAGAGCGCGTTGTCCTGTTGAAGGATTCCTATTGACCGCGGCGTGAGGGCAGCCACGCGGCAAGGCAAACAAACCGCCTCCTCCGCTCGGCTGCGACTTGTCACAGCAATTTCACTTTCACAGCACAAACCGGCCGCACCGTTTAAGCATCAAAATCCTGCGGCGATGACAGAATCCTTATTGTATTGCTGATTCTGTGCATGGACAGAATGCAGGTCAGCGGTGAGGCAAGACATCTGGCTAAGATCGAGTAAAGCGGGCCGCTGACAAGCTGTAATCTCTGCAAAATAAATGATTCCTGTTTATAAAATGAATGTGATCACCAAAGAGCGGTTTCAATGTACTACTCGCACGTAATGCGCTATTGACAAAGCCATTATGCTACGTTGCATTTGTCAGGCTCCTTATGCTCCCTTGATGATGTAAATCAATGACGTGATGCAAGGTTGTCTTCGGCTAAATGATGAATGACAGCGGCCATCTTCTCTCTGATTACCGAGCAAATCCATTCACAAACGCCGCTGGCGAAAAAAAAAAAAATATCCGGTTGCTCGGCACACAGTGAGGTTTAAAGGCCAGCTCTGGTAGTTTTCAAGCCAGCAGCCCTATTAAAATGTCTAAAATTTGTTTCTTGTTTCTAGCTAATTTTCATTTGTTTCTAGTGAATTTTCACTTGAACAAGTTAAAATTGTCTAAAACAATTTACTTCTGAGGTGATCATGTCTTATTTAAGTGTAATGAGATATTTTGACTAGGAATAAGACATTTTTGACTTGAAATAAGAGAAATAATCTTGGTAATATTTTGTGTTTTTGCAGTGTATCCGGTTGCTCGGCACACTGTGAGAGGTTTAAAGGCCAGCTCTGGTAGTTTTCAAGCCAGCACCCCTATTAAAATGTCTATACCCAGCATTTGCAACCGTACATAGCACGACCTCACCGCTAAACTCGAAAGCTAACCTGAAGAAGAAGAAGCTCTGCGTTTTTTCTCAATGCGGAAACGAAGAGGATTCATTCTCCCTACGCTGACGCCGTGAACGGCATGTTGTCGCAGGTCAGAAATTTGCAAAAACGGAAATTCTGAAGTGTAATTTGCCGTTAGCCGCTTTAGCACAATGCTGCGACGGTATGCCTAGCAGTTATCATAAAGAAACGTTTTTAGAAAGCAGCTTTTACAACCATTTTTTTACAATTCAAGACATATTCCTTTTTTCAAAAAGGACATTTATAATATTTTGTTTTTTGGCTTTTTTCCGTGCCCTGTTGGGCTTTGAAGGCGAACAAGAAGCTGCAGCGGCGTGCTAAGCTCCCCGACGCTAAAGCTAGCGGTGAGGTCGTGCTTTGTCGTCTTATAAATGATGAGTACATCCGTTTTTACGACAACCCGGGTCGAGAAATACCAAACAAATCCTTTGACAATACATCGCCATACAACTTCAACGGTGCAGACACATTCCTATGCGTGTTATCGCTCAATCTGACACACTGCAAAGCCACTGTGTGCGAAAACCGCTGAACTCTTACATTTGTTTAGTTCACTTCATATTTCAAGCAGCCTGGGTAAACTCTCAGGGGGTTTCGGCGGTGTCGTTTTAATATCGCACAATGAAAATCAAAGGAGCCTTAATAAAATGGCATGGGCTGGCTTTCTAATACAGGGATCTACCCCTGGCTGTGAAACGAGGAGCACAAGGCCTCGTGGCATTTATCTTCCACTAACGGCGTTCAGAAACCAGCGGATTGGTCAGCTCCTTTTTCCAATCTCGCCCGTGTCAGCCCCGCTCGTGGTGTAGCTGAAAACAATCAGAGTCGTGGACAAAGCTTCAGTATTAAAAACTAATGCGTTTCAGCTCCAATTACCTTCGTCACGGCGAGGTCCCTGTGAGCTTTTCGCCCCTTCCAGCTCATTTAAAAGGCACGTTTTATTACTTTTTGACCAATTATTACACTATACATCTGTTATTACATTATCCAGTGCCACTGTGCATAGCCTGACTCTATTACCTCGCTCACAGCAACCTCATTTGGCTGAAAAGACAGAGAGACCTCAGAATAATTGAGAGATAATGAAATAGCTCCCAGAATACCTTTAACCTATTTAAGATGGTTTTAGGAGTGAGATTTCCATAAATAGTGGGGATAGTTGTCTTTAGTCCTCCTCTACCCAGAATGGAAGCAACGTGCAGACTGGTGACTAAGTCCTCATCCCGTCTGAACACACACACACACACACACACACACACACTCATAGTCACACATGCACGCTTGAGAGCCTCATGCACACACACACAATATGTGGAAAATGAGCTGATGTTGACATTTGAAGTGGTGTGACATTTTCAGGAAAAATTACATATTTCATTATATGTTTCGCCGCCAGAAATGTATTCGTGTCAGGGTCAGGGGAAAGACCTGTGAAACAGCGTTTTGACCACCGTGAAACGCTAAAATACAACATTATTCTACGACGCCGAGCACCATTTCTACTGCGACTACTAATTATAAAACACGCTGTAACACACTTCTGTTAGACTGCATTGAAATCAGTTCATGTTTCCCATAAACATGTACGTGATCACGTATCCATCATATCAGAAGGGGATTATCCTGATTCAGCTTGATTAAAGGTCGATATTGATCTGATCAATTTAATGTCAACATACACACACTCACACACAGCTCACACACACCCACATGTTGACCAAACCAGCAGCAAGACACATTAACATAAGGCATGACACCACCATGAGCCACAGGTCGGATTCACAAATGTCTAAAGAAATGACATAAAAGAGATTTTAGGAAATTTTTGAGTAAAAAAAAAATTTGTTTTTTTTTTGTTTTTTTTATCACAGCCCAATTTCTCTACTCGTTACTTTAATTTTCCTCCTTTTGCACCTGAATTAATTATCATAATAAGATTTGGTCTTACTATTGTTGAGGCCAGGACACTGAATTTCAATTTTCACTTACTGGAATAAGCATGTTTGTCAAATCAGTGCTACCCACCGGGTCGTGGAAAACTCGATTTGATGTGTAAGACAACAAACTCATCTTGTCGCATCAGTAATTGCATCGAACATATGGTTTACTCAAATAAATAAAGAACAGCATGAGATGATTAAAAACACTGATTGCGGATATTTGGCTCTAAGTGTAACTGTAAAACTTGCTTTACTGAAAGGTAAGAAAAAAAAAATCAAGGACTTTCATTGTATTTGTGTTTTCTTTCTTAGGAGGAAACATAAAAAGAGAGAAAACACATAACTGTTTATTGTGAACATCACTTCTTCCTTTCTTTTCTTTCTTTTTTCTTTTTTTTTCTTTACGAGGGCTTTGTGAATCCATCCCCAGGAGTCCATTCTGGGTCTCCACCTCACCCCGGTGATTTCACGTCCATTGTGTCTGCTTAATGCCCTATCTGGAGGCAGGAAGAGGGAGGACCCGGGGGAGCGTGCAACAGGTGGGGGTTCAAAAGAAATGGAGTCCAATCAGCGCCTGATGTACTGCTGCTGCTGCCGGTCTGATGCTGAAATGGATGTAATCAGATTAGCGCGTGGAAATAACATGTATCACGTTGATTAGCACTGACAGAGGGATGGATCCGTAATAGAATCAAAAGCACTCATCCGCAATCCCATATATATATATTGTTTTTATTAAATCTTAAGGCTCTGCTGCACATCACGCTGATTTTCCGAAGCAGATGAGTTGTCAAGAAGTGCTGCGAACGGAGCAAGGAGCGAGGGGAGGGGCTCGCCTTAAAATAGCCCGGCGGATAATTAGGGAGTGATTTATGAGCTGCTGAAGGTGTGACATATACAACCACAGTGCAAATCATACTGGCATCACCGCCGACTATTTATGAAGTATGACTGGCGCGAACACGAGCGCCGAGCGGCTGTGACGACACAAACATATGCCGTCGCCCCGGCTACACGTCTCTGATGGACAGCTCGGCGCCTTGGGAGTGTGTTTTCACGGCGTAGGTTCCCTCGCTATTGAAGCCCCTGGTTGTTGTGGCGTGCCTTCCCGCTCAAGCTGCTAATCAGCAGGTGGTCACAAAGTCCCGAGGACGAAAAACCCCGGGTTTCATGCCGCAGTCGTCTCTGAGTCACAAAGCGACGGCGGCGGCCCACCCAGAGCTGCAGAGCGCTGCCCACCGCACTAATGAATGCTGTGATAACAGTCTTTCATTGATGCCAGCAGGTTTCTCCTCAGCTACCTCTTACTCCTCGAGGAAGCGCAGGAGTTTATGTAATCGGTCACAAAGCCGTCGAGGGGCCTCAGAACGCCGCAGCAGCACAGCGAATTATGCAGGCAGAAATTAGAGAAAGATCCTTCAGCCGAGCGCAAGATTTCACGAACATATCTGCTCCTCAGTTTGTGATTCATTTCATCTGCGTGACACATTCGTGTGTGACAGTATCTTGGGTGTTTTTGAAGCTCAAATTTTAGATCAGAGGATCCTTTGGGACTCACTCTGAGCGTCTCCATGCGTCTGCCTGCTGCGTGAGTTTGAGAGATGCAAGGAAGAGTGAGGGATAGGAGGTGGGTTTGGGGTTCAGAGGGAACAGGGTGTCACCAGGCGTCTCTCTTTACACTCAGGATGGCTGTGTCAGCTGGTCGTTTCGTCTGTCCATTCAACACTTTACTCTAAGCCAGCAAATCTCTAAATCTATTAGCTGGATAGCTGCAAGAATTAGTGAGTACACTCCTCTGAAGATCACCCCTGCCAATCTTGTTGACCTCATGACTTTTGCCCTCGTGCCCCCCTCAGGCTAAAATGTCAAATTTGTACACAGATCAATAAATCTAATTGCCATATTTTCTCGAGTTCATTAATGCTCCTCAAGAGGAGATTCCTCTTGACTCTGATGACCCTGTGACCTTTCCTGTGGTTGGAGCAAACTGTCGACTTTGATATCTCAAAATCTCAAAATTCAGTGCCATGAATTTCGGAAAACACATGAACGCTGCCCACAGGATGAACCATTTCAACTCCGGTGATCTCGTGACCTTTCCTCTAGTGCCACGCTCAGGCTACAATGCACAAGCCCCTTTCTCCCACTAATTGCATTCCCCACAGCATGCACCAAGCCAGCAGGGCACCAACGGCAGAGGACATTGCTGTATTTCATAAGTACGACATGGCATTTTATACAAGTTTAGAGGGTTTTAATGTGGATTTACACTGCAAAGGAAAATAAGTGTGATTTTGCTTTGCCATAGCATTTACTAACCACAATATATCTGTGGATAGTTGATGTTGTTTGATGATGGTTGTTCTCTGCCAGCGATTACTTGACCAAGCGCTACGATCCCACACTCTGTTTTGGAGCCGAGATGAATGTTTTCTGGTGATAACTGAGCAGTTCTGAGGCACAGGCGCAGTGGTAGTGGGAGGGTGTGATGGGTTGTCAACCATACATTCCTCAGCCAAACACAACTATTGCCCGGGTGAATCTACAGCGCTCCACCCCTGCTGGGCCTCCCCACCGTGAAAAAGAGACGACAGCCTTCATGACAGACTGGAGAGGAACAGATGCAGTGTCCCGTCGCGATGGGGGAACTTTATTCACCCTTGAACGCTGCCAAACAACAGCTATGGTCATCACTTCCTCCCAGGGTCCCCTTAGGTCATCTCGCTCACTGGGCCTCCTTTTGGCTACAGTACAAGAAGATGGGGGAGGGGGTTGCTGATACGTATTAAATATTATATTATTGGCCAGCCACCTCAGCTATGATGGAGGTTCCTCCTTAACCACAGCTATAGAAAGAGTCTGGAAAATCTGACATGACAGTTGACTTGTTTTCTCCATTGGTGGGTTGGACCACATTGCCTTATGGAGCTGCAAATGCTAAACGAATTGCCATTAGCCTGGGTTGCAGTGGAGAGTCTTAGCATCTCGTGACAGTCTAAATGCTGTTTTATAGGCTTTCCTACCCCAAAACATCCTGAGGGAAACACGATTTTTTTTTTGCCATTAATATTAGATAAATTGAAGATACCCAATGAGCATAAATATCTATCTATTGGTACTGGCCTTGGAAATCTGTTATCTGTTGAACCTTACCAGAGGACACTCCAAAAACGGCCCGACAGTAGCAATCACCAAATAGCTTGAGAACCTCTAAGTGTACTTAAAGGCACGAGGAGAGTGAGAAAAGGATGAGCACTTTATGAAAACACACTCATTAGCAGGCAGAATGATACGCTGTGATCACTGCTCTCCCAGCTCGGCCTGAGGCATGCATATTCAGTGGCTTTCACCGCCTGGAAATCTTAGTCCTGGGGAAAAGCCCCGACCATGAGTCATGTTTGAGAGCTTCATTCGCTGGGCTCCACAGTTTCCCCGAGAGTAAACAAGAGGCTTGTTTGATGCGGGGAGTGTAGTTGCAAGAAACAGGCAATTCTGGAAGGAGCGACCCAGAGGTAACACTGCAAACCTGACGAATTAACTCCTCAACAGGTGGCACCATGAGGTGACACGCCGCAAGACGCCGCGTGATTGCCGATGCAAGACCTACAAGAAAAGACGCCCGTGTTTGTGAGGCGGTTGCACCCCAAAGTGTCCCCGACTTGCGTAAATAGATTCATCTTGACATTGTTTAGAAAATAATTTCCCCCCTATGTGAGGAACAGCGATGTTGCATCATTCTGAGTCCAACTGATCATTTTTCCTGAGCTAAATGACACCAAGCAGGACTCGACACTGCTCAACTCTTTCCGGCTTTGATGTCCAGAAAAGTGGGATAGTGCAACATTCCTGTTAGGTTACTGGAAAACATTGCATCACATTTGTTTATTCAACTCGTCTTTACATCATACTGCTTATCCCAAAACAGACAAACAGACTAAATCCAAGGTATTATTTTGAGAATGGAGAAGGTAAAAGTGACACCGTGTATTTGCGCCTCCATTATGAAACTCGGGTGAACAAATCAAAACTGAACATTTACATTGATTTAAGTACGGTTGTTGCATTTCACAATCTCGGAAACTACAGATTCAGGAATGTACTGCTGCTGGATGTATGTTTTTTTTGGGTAGGTATTTTTGTGATGTTTGTTGGTCCAAATCTGCCAAGAGCACAAAAAAAACTACTGAAGCAATGGAGAGCGAGACAGTTATTGACTGACTCTAAAAAGCTCTGATGCAAATGAGGAACCTAAATATCTCAGCTGTATTGCTGACCGGATCACATCAGTAGCTGCGCGACCTGCACAGACGATAATAGCGGATCCATTCACAGTCTGTGTCGACTTTTTATCGTTTGAAAAATCCTTGCCCGAAACCATGAACCTCCTCTCTTCCTCTCTTGTTTCACTGCCAGCATTGTTTAATCTATACGGTCCATATTTATCAGAAAAACAGCCCTTATTTTTCCTGAGAATCATTTCACGGTGCGCACGCTGAAGGGATATTATTTCCCGACTAACCTCTCTGTTACTTCAGCGACGCTAAACGGATGAGCTATTGCTAGAGGTACGCTGCATGGATGATGAAGGAAAAAATGACAAGTGAACAACAAATGCATTGCCGTTTAAGGAGGCGTACTGCCTTCAAGGAAAAAATGGGGCTGAGTGTAACGCATTCTCAGTCAACAGCCTTACAATACATCTTTGGCACGATGTTGTTTAGACAATTTGCTGGGATTTAATCAGTAATATCAACTTCCAAGACAGCTACTGGAAAAATGATCCAGGAGAAAGATCTCAGAGAAGCTCGCACATGCAAACACAATTCCTCTCTGAGCAAAAAAAAGAAGGAAGAATTTGGCAAAAGATCATAGGAGCATTAAAACTGATTTAAGGAGAAGTCCTAAACTCTGGCAATAAAGCAGAGTTTTAAAGGTCAGAATGCTGTTAGGCATGCAACTGTCTCATTGTGCATTCAGCCTCAATTTGACTTACAGTAGTGGTTTATAAATAAATGTATGCACAAACTAATTGGAAAACAACTCGCACTCGCTGACAGCCTAGGAGTCTTGTCAGCGTACAGTAAATATCCCATGAATAAGGAGCTGAATTAAGAGCCTGACAGTGATAGGAAAGCACAAGGAAAAAAAAAGTTTCAGTGCACAAATTTTCATGGGGTGGCATTCTACCAGACTTCCCTCTCATTTGCAACCATATAGGTTATTGCACATTCATTACATAAGACGAGAGGCACATAATTCAGATTCAGGTGGGCTGATGGGGGATTTCTGCCAAGGCTGTAAGATTGGCGTACACAGTAGCAGAGCAGCTTGTGGCCAAGAATCAGTGTTGTTGTTGCAGCAAATAGTAATGTGATTCAGCACGAAGAAGACAAACAGAACATAAACAAATAAACAGGATATTAAACACATGTTAAGTAAAAATGCGGGAGACGGCGGCTGTGGATTACTAATGCATGGATTCACTTACATCTGTTGCTGCAGGTACGGACAGGTGTTCTATATATTACCAGCACTTACGATGGCTTGCTCCACTTGAAATGACTAAATTACAAATGCGTACTCTAGATACAGTTAAATGCAGTATAAAAATATAACATAATATAAATGTGAACGTAATATGAAACTACAATCAATGCACACAGACTTTAAGGTGTGTGTGAAAACCAGCAAAGTAAGCGTGTGAATTTGAGCAATGCACATGGCGTAGAAATGTTATATTCACATTAACAAGGGCGCAGAGTGGTGCACCAAGTCAACTCTGAACAACTAAAGAGATAGTTTTAAATACTAATACGGATGTCATAATTTCATTTACCTATTCAGAAGGGATTAAAATTTCTGTGATTTATTCCTAATCCTACATAGACTGGAGTGGCTACCTGAGACTGTCAGGACCCAACCAATCAATTTAGGATCATGTTCTCTTCATGGAATTAATTTTTTTGGAATTAATTTCATGTTTGAAGATGGATTCCCAGCAGGTAATATAAGGTGCTGTTCAGCTACCATTGCCATGAGTACACATATTCCTCTGAAAGGCATGTTAACTGCACTCTAGGACTTGATAATGAATAAATAATCAAATAGCGCCTACTGAAGTTGATAGCAGCCAAAAATGTTTGTCAAAATGTACCTGTCTGTTAATTCCATACATGGGCACACCGGTTTCCTTTTGGATGGTATTAAATTTATCAGAAAAGCTCTGAGTTTAATGAAGAACAGTAGGTAATTTTCTCTGTGATAAAGACCGAAGTCGTCTGCAAAAAAAACGTGAAACATGATACATGAAATGACCTGATGCCCCCCTGTAAAACGAATCCCATCCAAATACCGCTTTTTACTGATACTTTTTCCATGTGGGGTCTATTTTTTTCTGTAGTATTCTGCAAAAAACTGTAGAAAAAACATAACCAAGCAGCATATACTTTATTACATCAGCACGGTAGGTAGTGTAGGCTTTTAATTGAAATGCAGTGCAATTACATGCAATTGTGGCTGTGCAGAGAACATCTCACTGGACACACTTTTAGCTGGTGAGCCGCAGAATAACAATATCAAGCGACAAAATGGTGCCAGAAACGCAATATAAATAGTCGATTCCTGCTTTTAAACACTGTTAACGTGTCAAACTTGATTTCTCCAGTATTCAAGCTGACGCTGCTATTTTTTTGTCTGTTCATCACTGCAGAAGTTGACACACTGATCAATTTGGATTGCATATAAACCACATGAAGCTGATGTAGTCACAGCCAGTGGAACAGAGGTACGTTTTTCTGTGATGAGGCCATTTTTGTGCTGTCTGATGAAGAACTATGGCTTTAAATGTCCAACCCTTTCTCCTAAAAATGACTGATTTTGTTGTGGATGACTTTTGTGTTTGATATGTTTCTAATCCACACATCTTGTATATCATGTTGTGCAGCATTTTAGCTTGTTTTGTTATCTTCAGCCAGCAAAACTACGTTGTTCTGGTTCGGGAGAGATTAGGTTTAGGCATAAAAAGCACTTTGTTACAGTAACTTAACATAACAGACGTAACATTTGCAAAAAAAAAAAACAGAAATCACTGTCACTTTGTGCTGGACTGGCTCTGGTGAAAGTTGGTTGTTTGACCCATCCACCTCCGCTCCACCTCCTAGTGTTCACTACGGGATTACAAACCTTCTTGTGATACATTACAAACAATCCTAATCCGCTAGAAAATATGTTCCCCTCGAAACACAATTGAGAGTGTCATTTAATCCACGTTGGGAGCAACAAATGCAGCATGCGGACCTTTTCTTCATCTCATTTTTCATGACAGCCTTATCATGAAATAGCCACTCAGCAGCTGCAGCTAATACTTATTCTAATGGGTGCTCACACAGAGGAACTGTAACAGGTTTATCTTATGCAACTGCACATTGCTGAATGATGAGAGCACTACCTCTGGCTGAAAGGTTCAACCACTTGTGGTAACCACGTGGACTCCTGGAATTTCCAGAAAGCTCTCATTTTCCCTGCTATGACTGGAAAAGTCAACACAGCATGAAAGGGGTAAGGGGAAATTCAGATCAAGGATGAGGTGTTTCCAGGAGAAATTCCTCTTCAACTTGGTCTGTGGCTTCACAGACTTATACAGCCTATTTGGTTCTCTGTGCCACAGAAGCTGAACTTTTTAAGTTTTAGCCCTATGTTGCAAGTGCTGCTTGTGGAAAAACTTTGAAAATTCAATATCTGCCCTAAGCAAATCTGAATGAAGCCGTTCGAGATCACAATGTTATCCTGCCCTCCATGCTGCAAAGCCCTTCAAAGTTTCCCTCCTGCATTTTCTCAAAATGCCTTGGGTAGCAGCAAGAGCACACACACACAAAAAAATGCCTCAGTGGTCCAAACTAATTTCCTGTGAACCCGAACTGAGTCTGACAATATTATGTTTGGGTCCTAAAGAGCTATTCTGAAGCCTACAGGATTTCTTTGTCTTTGTAGCAGACATAAATAACAGGAAAGCTGAGACGGTGTCCCGCTTAAACTCAAAGGGATAATCAATAAACTGAAGGAAGGAAATGATTGAACGTGGAACTATAATCTAAAATTATTCATGCAAAACCAAAGAAGATGACACTAATTACACAGAGTATTTATGTCCTTTTAAACAGACTGTCAAGATCAAATAATTTCCTATACATAATTTTCTTTGCCGATGCTCGGTGACAGTTGCATAGTCGTAGGCCTTGACAGCCCTGCAGCTGGAGAATTAAGTTTGTGATTAAAGCTGCACTTGGCAAGATTTTAATCTAAAAATACATCAGTTTTATTAGCCTTAAGTGAGAAATGAAAACTTTATATTGGACTCATCAACATTAGATCTTGTGCTTCTCTCATCGTTTTGGTATCCTTTTCTCCAAAGCAGGGTTTCTCAAAATGGGGTTCAGGGACCCCCAGGAGTCCTTGAGACTCTGCCAGGGGGTCCCCAGCCAAATGAGGAATATTAGCCTACAGATCAGATCTGATCCTGCATCACTGATCTGACCTTTAAATGAATCATTTTTTATAATTGTACATATAGTTTTCTTGACATTTTTAGGAACATTTTTGCAAATTTCAGAAATTTTTGACTTTTTTAAAACTAAAGTTCTAGTAACTTTTTAGCCTTTTAGCACCAAAAATCTGACCATAACTTTGTGAAAAATTGAAAAAATTGTGATCATTTTTTTCTTTCTCTTTTTTTTTTGTAATTTTGTGGTACTTGTGCTACTTTTTGCTCATGTTCCAGTATTTTTTTTTTATGTTCCAAACTATCCTTTTTCATTTTTATGCTTTTAAATATCAGTGTCTGTATAGGGCAAACTCACTTATAATGGGCATCCATGGCTTAATGAAAGTCAGTGAAAGTCCACAACATGAAAAAGCATCACAGCCCAGTTAGGCTCGTAAAAAAAGAGCATGCAGTTCGCTGACATCGCATTCCATGAAGTCACTTGAAGTCCAAACAGTTCCCCCTCGCTGCCATTTGGGGCTGCTACCGTGCAAAGAGGTTTCACTTTAGAGACGGAGGGAAGATTGACTGTCAAGCGCCCTCCCCAACCTCCACAAACACTGTGTGAAAAGAGTACATTAATACTGAATCAGAGGGAAAACAGTGAACAAAGAAAAGAGAGACACTGAGGGGCTCCAGATGTGGCACATAAACAGCATACCTCACATGGACTACATGTGTTCCCAGCAGCAGGAAACAAAGACGATCCAGCCCGCTTTGAAAAATAAATGGTGTCGAGGAGCCGGGGCTGAAGAGGGGCCTTCCACCGGCCTTTCCAACAGACAGACGGCGAACGTACACAAACACAGTACCCCGACCCCACCTCCAAGCACTTATCCTGGCCAATCAACGGCATTATTCCCTCTCTTTGGGATTAGGATCCTCTCACTTCGCCTACGGGATTATAGGAGCTCACTCCCCAAATTTCACCAACCGTTTGTTTCTAATTAAGTACATCTGTTTTTTTGCATACGCGCATTAGGGCAACAGACATTTGGCACAGCAAAAAAAAAAAAGTCCCAGCACTGTATTTTAACAGATGGCTGGATTAGCTTGGGGTTTTCAACTGGTAATGCACCGGTCTTCAAAGTGGGGTCCAGGGTCCAACGTGGTCCCCAGCGAATTCAGATGTGCAGGATTTGGTAATCCTTGATGTGAGAAGGATTACCAAATCCTGTTTGGGGATTCCTGTGCTAACGTACATTGTGAGCAAAACAGGAGAAACAAGCCCCGAAGACAGAGAGTGCCTTCCCTATTTTCACACCACATCACCGAAATACACACTGCTGCAAAAAAAAAAAAAAAAAAACGGTATGTGCCCAATTGTACTCATTTCAGCGATGCACATTAATTGAGAGCGGGGAGGGAGGAGATGACGGAGGGGGAGATAATCATGCGTTCTCGGGGTGATGAACAGAGCGGGTGTGCAGTCGCTGCTTGCACTGCTGAATCCAGACGGCGACCTCTCTTTTTCCCAGGATGGCTCATCAAGCCAACATTAGAGGCCGATTTTTTTTTTTTTTTCCCCCATTGTCAGCAAATGCCAACATGCATTTACATCAGCGCGCTGCTTCTGAAAGGAACTCTTGGGTTCTTCGCTGCAGCCATGTTCCAGTAACCAGAGAGGCTGAAATGATTTCGCTCGGCTGTGATTCCTGTGAGTTCATGGCTGGGCAAAGTCAATTGATCTTTCATTCGGTGAAGTGCTGCTCCTATAGAGGGATTCTCAGCCCTCACACACACTCACATGCAATGACTTGGAAGTCCTTTGTACGGCTCATAATTGTCACGTAAAAGCAGGAATTAACAGTCAGTGCACATTTTTAGTGATGTACAAAGAAACATTTGCACTCTCCCAGAAGATGACATGGCTATATCTGTGGGAGGTGGATAGGGTCGCTGATTTTGCCTTTCAAAACTCATTTTCTAGCCCTAATAGTGTCTGTTTTGGAGCAGGAAATCACCACATACTGCAGTTTCATAACACTGCATATACTCCTTGTATACAATATACTCCATATGTCCCTTGGTCTGCGATAGAGATTGGTTAAAGTCATAGCTTGCTTAAAGCCCTGTGGGTCGATCAATTTATTTTAATTTAATTTGCACTTGATGTAGTACTAAATGTAGCAGTAGAAGGGTTGAAGTACTTTGAGTAATCTTGAATATTATAGTAGCCGAAGAGGTTGAAGTACTTCAAGCAGTACTAAATGTAATGGAAGGGGTTGTTCTGTAAGTATCGTGCTGAAAGCTGAGCCGGAGACCTGTTGATGTTAACTCCTCAGCCTTGTCTCCTGAAAAGTACTTTGGCACACAAATAAAATGCACTCTCAATTATTTTTCAGGGGGGAACCTGTGTTCGTTTATAACATATCACAAGAACATTGTAATCACTTATTCTGAAGTCCGTGCTAAGAGGAAGCTGGGATGGCAGATGGGTCGTAAAGTCAACTTTCACCCAGTTTTGGCATCTACGGGACACAAAACTTGCTAAAATGCTGCCCAACATGACATATACTACTCACAAAAAGTTAGGGATATTCGGCTTTCGGGTGAAATTTCAGGATGAACCTAAAATGCATTCTAACCTTTACAGGTGAACTTAATGTGACCTTCTGTTAACTTTTGAATGCACATGTCCAACTGTTCAGTGTTTCAGTACTTTTTGCACAAGTTGCTGTTCTCTAACAAGGAGCTTAATGGCAAAATTCACAACAGGTGTTTGATGCTCCAGCTCATCGAGGTCGTATCATTAGGGAACGGCTGCTGGAGACTGGGGTACCTCAGATGGAGTGGCCTGCACTTTCTCAGACCTGCATCCCATAGAAAACCTATGGGATCAGCTGAGTCACCGTGTAGAGGCTCGGAGCTCTGTACCCCAGAACCTCAATGTCCTGAGGGCCGCCCTTCAAGAAGAGTGGGATGCCATGCCTCAGCAGACAATAAGTCGACTTGTGAACAGCATGAGACGTCGTTGTCAAGCTGTAATTGATGCTCAAGGGCACATGACAAGTTATTGACACTGACATTTTTTGTTGTGGTATACCCACCACTGTTGTTGGCTTTTGTTTCAAGAAATTGTTTGAGATGAGGAAATCACCAGTGTATGCTTCTACTTAAATGCCCTACTTTCATGATATAATATCACTGTAGCGTGAACTTTTTACATTTTCCATAAATTTCACCCAAAAGCCAAATATCCCTAACTTTTTGTGAGTAGTGTATATACATTTGCTTCTGAAACAGAAACAAACATAATCCATAACAAAAACATGTTCATCTAAACATTACTCAGAACAGTTTAGTTGTACAAGAGATTCAGAAGAAGATTTAGTTGTATTTTTAGGAGACAGGGTTGAATTCCTTGGTCTGCGATGGAGCTTGATACATGTCACAGATTGCTAAAAGCCCTGTAGGTAGACTTGATGAATTTTATAATTTGAATTCCTCAAACACAATCTCCATGTTTGGTGAACACAAATGAGCGAGGGAATCTGTCAGAGGAAATAAGAGTTTAGCCGCTGTCACTGGCTGGACAGGCAGAGGGAGCGCTATTAATTTATCACATATTTGTACAAATGAATATCTCAGGATGAGCTACGTTGCATACACACAAACATAGACTGAACTCAGCTCTTTTTTATGTAGATGTAGAATATTTTGATGATTACGAATGTATGAATAATAGTACCCCATGTTAAAATAATCTTGAAGGTGCATTACATAGCCAGTGCCCTCACCAGTGACCAGCTGGTTGATCGGTCCATAACACAAGTTATCACTGATGATCAATCTGGCAATGCAATGGATCAGAATGATTTCCCTGATTTTAAGCACGTCTGTCAAAAATTTATCAGAACAGATCATTCTCATGCAATTACTGCAAGGTCAAGATTTCAAAATATGGATTTGCAGAGTCTTTATAGTATTCTATCTTGCAAAACCTTTGGTTTATTGGGAAAAAAAACAAAACTGACATGAATGAAATTCAAGCAAGAGTCTGCATGTTACTTTCATTCTTTCATACTTACACAAAGGAACGTAAGACAGAAATCTCAATATCACATTCACGAGCAAAGAAAAGAAAAATCAAGGAGCATGTGGAGATAAAGGTTTAAAAGATCATTTATAGCACCTCAGCTGATTTCCCCACAAGTTACAGCACAGTTTCTGTGAAAACTGAAGCCTATAATGTTTCTAAATCAAAGGCAAATCCACCCTGCCAGTGGGATCAAGATTATCCTCAAAACTATCCTCATTCCTGCCGTGAGTTTTTTTTTTTTTTTTTTTTTTTTTTTTGAGAAAATGTGAAAGCAGCATTTGAGACTGATTAAAAGTAGAACTGAGTCACTAAACGCTAATCTTTAAAATTAGGCTGTTCTTTATCACGTCTGAAATACCCAATTTTCACATTGAATCCGAGCCGATCACTGTTATACTTTCAAGTGATTTGTGAAAAACATGAGCCCAGGTGAGAAATGACAAAGCCTCATGCAGCAGAGCGATGAGCTCAGAGGGCCTGTAATGGAAAGTGATATTAAAAAGGGTATCATTCACGAACAAAGACAGACGGTGAGCGTTCCAGCCACCAGCTGATAAATTTCAGGCAAATAGCGTGGCATCACTTGTGAATCATGTTCACCTAACAGGCAAAAACAGCAAGAACTCTTTAGCTGGCTTTTATGTGTGCTAAATTAAGGCTCGACCAAGGCCAGCGTGTATTTTTTTTTTTTTGTATTTTTTGTTTGGTTGTTACCCGCTTACTTATGTATTTATTTATGGCTGAGATTCAATATCTTTAAATTTGGTTCAGTCCCATTAAAATGTAGACTTTGTGGGGTTAGCGGCTTTCTGGGATATATAAAGTCTTTAAACATGGCATTCATTTCCATAAATTACATCACTGACGTGCACCAAGAGAATAAAGCGTCTTTGCACGTTCTATACGATACGTTTTGTTGTAGCTGAAATCAGGAAGTGGCGTCCATCACTCCGGCAGTGGATGATGGGACTGCAAGATATTCCCTCCCGAAATCTGGCAGCGAAAGCCGGTTGTTGCTCCTCTGTGTGGAGGTGATAACATCCACAGCAAAGAAGATTTACATGCTGAAGAGAATTCCCTGATTTCAGCCACATCTTATTAGCACCCATCGGGCAGGATTAAAGTTCTGTTGTCCCATCGACTTCCTTTGTGGTCACCGGGCAGATTAAAAAAAAAAAAAAAAAAAAAGAGAGAGAGACTAAAAAGTTCTTATTTAAAGTTGCCTCCCGACATCGGTGTCAGACGGTCTAAGACGCCCGGGCAGCATCGCTCGCCTCGATTGAACCAAAATCAACTCGAAATTCCTCCACAGGTTTTTCCAGTGGATATCAAAAGTCTTTCAAACGTCCGCGTTTTTGTTGCCTTGAGGCTGAAAATGCTTAACCATTAGGCTGCATGTGTGTTTGATTTTGCTGATGTCTGTATCCAGATGGAAAAAAAAAAAAAAAAAAAAAAAAAGTTTGATTTACTGGGTTTGTATTCTGAGCTTCAAGGCAATCAAAGTTGAGTTGGTGTGCAGGCTTTTGATATTGACCGGTATCTTCCTCTTGTTGTTCTGTCGGGGATGTGAGGATGTAAATGTCAATACACTAAGCAGAGAGACGATGACTGATGAAGTGATGGGCTGGGTTTACCCTCCTCTATCGTCTTATCTTCAGGCGGGTTGGTTGGTTGTGGTTGGGGGTCCCTTTGGAAATCAACAGGCTATTGCACTAACAGAAAGAAATAGGGGACTAAAGAAAACCAAACAAAGACTGTGCACTTGGTCTCCAATTCCCAGAACACGACTCTCACCTACTTAAACGGTGCCTCTTCCTTTATAAGATGACAAGGAGTGATGTGCACCGGTTTTTCTCCTCACAAGGCCTTACTGCTTCCACCCCTCCAGCAATGTATCACATTACTAATCAGATTATCTTCACTCTTCAAGAACCTCGGTCCCCCCCACCGCTCGCTCCTCATTCAGCGAGCTGGATAACACGGATTGGCATTGTGCTCCTTTGTCCTAACGACGAGTAACTTTGCGTTAAATCAAGCTGTTGATGGACACTGAATTGAGAATGGCCACCAGGCCAGCCTCGCTCTCTTATCCCAATTATCCACTTCTGGAGTCTAATCCTAAATGTCCTCTCCTTGATTTTACCTCCAGTTTCTCCACCTTTCTCCCGTCCTGCGTAGACACACACACACACACACCTGACACACCAATCACACCCCGTCCTCTACCACCTTCTTTTCAAACAAAGGCATGATTAAGACATCTTAATTTGAATCCAGAAATTAAATCACCGAGATGAGGACGGGAACAGTGACTTGTGCTTCGCCTCCATTTCTAATGCCTAATGATAAATGACAAGTAACATTTTCAATAGCGACTCATAAAGGTTATACTGGAGACACAGTGCTGCTGTTGTACCTGCTTAAAACTATCAGTGAAGCATAAGAAAAAATGTTCAGTTGGCTTTCCATAGTGCCAGTGTGACAGCCATGGCCTCTGCCCTCTTTCCTTTGGTCCTCGGGGGGAAATAAACCAAATATCTGGTAATTAACTAAATGGCTGTGGCCACTGCCCATTGTTTTGCAGCTTGCCCATCTGTGACCATGCTCCTGATCCAATCTCCATGCTGTCGCTAATGGAAAAATATTGATCCTGGCTGCTCCATATTCACTGAAAAAAAAAAAAAATACATGAGAGAGAAAAGCGGTACCAAGTCGATGCCGCACGCATTTGGTGCACAGCCTTTGTTTGGTTTGACAGATGGACGTATTGACATGATGTACAGTGCTGTCTGTCTCGAGGAGGGGGAACAAGTCGGGATTTGTTAAGTGGAAAGTGGAGGGAGCTGGACACATGACATCATATTGGCTCGAATTGTTGTTCGAAACCACACTACAAATGTTTTTATTAAGTCTTTCAAAAAAGCAGCAGAGCCTCATCTTGAATCTGGGCTATATTCACACTGCCGGAGAGTGTGAATGATGTTTTTTTTTTTTTTGTTTGTTTGTGTGTGTGTGTGCCGCTGTATTTTTTTTTCCCCAATCCCAGTGGATCACATGTATAAGTGATACAAAGTCAGGTGCCAAGGCGTGAGGCCCACAAGCGTTTTGTATTTGAACATGAAACCTCTCTCTGCTTGGAGTAAGTCAGCATTGCCATAACAACATGTAAACCTTGCATTATTTATCCGATACAAACGTGGCAGCGGGTAAGGCAAGGATAAGGCGAGAGCCGGCGCCTTTTCCCTTTCTCCTCTCTCTGGTCCACGCCATCATCCGCTAATGAGGCCTTCAGTGATTGTATGAAAATGAAGATGAGGCCGGGAAGACTCCCGACTCCCTTTATGACTTGCAAATGTTCATGTACAAGTTGGAAAATAAGGTAAGCAAACATTTCAATTCTTCGAGTCTACAGCAAAAGATAACACCGAAGCACTGTTAATTTAACAGAATATGCTCCGTTTTATGAAGAGTTAAGGAAGAGCTGGTTACAGAAGCATGCAAGAAAAAAAATAAGCCTTAACTGTGGATTTATTACGTATAACGATCTCCATTTTCCAGACACTTCAAGGTTATTTACCTCCTAGTTGGACATACCAGAGCGTTCAGAAAAATGCAAGATCCTAGTTGCAATAACACGTTGGATGTTGATGTGAACACCATTGACAAGACAGAAGATGGTAAATGTAAATACGATGAGGAATCAAATACCTAGTTATCAAGGAACACCCATGTAACTGCATGAGATTTTTCGTCTCTGTGCTCTGTTAAGCCATAATGGAAGCGACAGTTTTATCACAAGTGAGGCAATTTGTGCTGCATCAAGAATCGTGCTTTATCCGCCTTGAAAAAAACAACTCGGTCGGGTGTTCATGTGCGCCGCTGGGAAAATGGAACACGTCATAAACCTGACACCGCACGAACGGAGCATTAGTCACTTAGCCCTTACACTGAATAACTGTGTGAAGTTTATGGCTCTGTCCCAATTCAAAGGCTGTACGCTACCTAGGTCGTATTTGTAGGCTGTTTACGTCACGGCGGAGCGACAAGTGCTGTCCCAGTTCAGTTTTACCGCGCAGGGTCCAACCGACAGATCCAGCCTGTTTCTGACTAATTTGCAGGAAACACCTCCACGATGCTTCACGGCCGACATCACAGCCTACTTCCCAGGGTACCTTTCGGTCCAGTTGAATTTCTGGATCAGCCACCATTGCTGGAATTATGAAGCCTGTTTTAGACCGTCTTAATGTTTATATCATGACGTTTTTATAAATTTTCATGCCTATAATTACCACCATAGATTGGGTTTAGCTGTTAACTGTATCCGAACAACGCCTGGAAATGCAAGTTTAGTTAGATGAGTTAGACAGGCATTTTGCATGATGTTTCCACAGCAACCATCAGCGCATCAGGTACGTTATAATGTAGCCATGTGTACAATTACTTTAATTGGGATTGTCTGTTGCAGTTTGTGAGGTGTAACAATTATCTTAATTTTCTGCGTCTTCACGAAGACAAAATAAAATAAAATACATAAAACTACAGAATCCATGTTGTCCACCTTGAGAGCGTTGGAGCTGCTTATCATTTTGTTTCATGCACAGGTGTTCACTGACACACCTCCCAAACCTACTTTTGGCATTTTACGCTGCATCACTCGAATGCGCTTCGGGAAGCCTCGGTAATAATGACGTAGGAATCCTCCGCAGGCTACACCGTCCCAATTCACTAAAATTTTAGTTCCGGTAAACTTGATATCGGCACCTACGTCGGACGCCTCCTAAGTGGGCACCATGGGCTGCCACCTAGAAGTCATCTAGCCCTTCGATTGAGACAGACCCACTGTCTCATCCACGTTACTCAAATCACAAGCTCATCTTTTCCACTTTCCAGAGTCCTGAATGTAGGATCTCAGTGAAAGAGGCTCAGGTTCATTTACCAAAGAGATTTCACATCAGACGTTTCCTCTTTGAATTAATGAATGACCAAAACTGACTTAATGTCCACATCCGGAGTTCCTGCACCAGCCAGAAACACGGTGTCCAAACGTTCCTGATGCTTCATTCACTCGAATTCTGGATTTTTTTCCCGCCCCTAAAATGTGACACAGATCTCATGTTTCCAACCGCCATAAAGAACATGAAGCCGCATGGAGTCCCATGTTTTCAGATCTGATGTGGAACTCATTGATGTGTGATGCAAAATGAGATCCCAGGGCACGCGACCTACATGAGACTCGTATTTTAATCATTCAAACCCAACACTGTTCGCACCGCCATGACAATAAACACGCCGTACATCCGAGGCGTGACGTTGTCGGGATTTTTGGAAAGCAGGCGGGTCCAAACGGGAACCACTTGGCCCGGTTGGCGAGTGAGGTGCCGGGAACGGAACCATCCTGCAAAACCTCTGAACAAAAATGAGTTAAGGGTGTTTGCAGAGAGCTGGTGAGTACCAGCTGTGTACAGATAAAAGCACTATTTAATTTCATATGCAGTATAATAATTACCTCTGCCAACAAAGCTGGAAGAAGGCTGTGTTGTGTGTCTGTTGTTGATAATATGTCTCAAAAATGTTACAAACAGAATCATGAAACGTGGTGGACACATTTCCCTTTGCCCGGTGATCCGTTTATTATATTTTGGTGGTGACCCGGATCTGGGATTTCCACCTTTTTGTCTTTTTTTTTTTGTTTTCTGAAACTGTTATGCTGCATTCACGTGTTTATGGGAAAGTCCAACATCTGTGACTTGCCAACTTGGCTGCTAAACCGCAGAGCAAGTTGGAAAATTGTTCAGAGCTGGCAGAGGTTTGTGCTCCACCGTGTGCTTACATCATTCACCTGAGACAACTGTCATAATTGGCTTGGCAGAGTGCTAGGGTTAGCATGAGGGATAATGAGACCCAACTATAGAAAGAAAGCCAAATAGCTGACCTGAGTGCTATCTGGGGAGACGCCTCAATTTACTCCAAAACCAGAGGCAGCACCAGCGAAATGTGCTCGTGCAGATGCAAAGACATATTTGACACCTCTTGTCACTCTTTGCATGTCTTTTCAACATCATTATCAGCACATATATATGTTTTTTTTCATTGGATTTGGGTCCTGGAATAGATATGAACATTGACAAAAATAACACTGCTCAATTCTGAGTTGCTGTTCAGACATAAATGCAGGATAGATTTCCACAAGTGGCATTGCAGTGCCTCTCATTGCTGTGATAGTCTCAATATTACAGTGCAAAATAATGACAAACTGGACTTTTTACAACTTTCTGAAAATGCTGTTTGTGTGTGTGTGTGTGTGTGTGTGTCAGCAGAATTCTTTGTTTCTAAAAATCAACTAAAGACTCTTTTTTTTGTGTGGCCTTTCACAGGGACTGATTACCTGATTTTTTTTTTTCCCACCTTTTTTTTTTTTTTTTTTGGTCTTGTTTTGACTGTTTGGCTTGTTTCATCATCTTATTAGGGCGCAGCGTGAAATCCCCACGCTCTGCCCTCCACTGATCCTGGCTGAACGAGGTCTAGGATTGCAACACTGCGACACACACACAGGCTACCATCCCAGATCACAATCTTGTGGCGCTGGCACCAGGACAGCCAGCAACCATGGTTCGCTATTTTGCTCTCCTGCCTCTGTGGCTGCCGTCATGGATCGCTATCTTCTTATGCTGCAAAAATATAAATTATGCATAACCGTGCACACACACACACTATGCTTTCATTCATGTGCAGATTTGCACTTTTCATTTTAATCTCATGGAGAGCCTTGGAACAGTGTGTTGTGTGAGTAACTCCTTCAAGAAATAAGTCGATTTGACTTGATAATGTCGCGCGGTGGTGGCTACCAAATGTGAGGTTTATGTGTTTTTTTTAAGGCGTGCTGCATTTTGTTTGCATTTCTAATGGATCCTTGCTCAGTATTAGTGTCTAAAAGCTCATTTCCCATCCAGAAACTCTTGAAGGACATGTGGGCAGATACCGCATAAATTGTTTAAATAAGAGGAAACAACTTCGCCCAAATAATGATGTTATTTACAAGGCGTTTTGACCTTTAAAGGATATTGAAAGGCCTCAAACTCGGTTTCAGGCTCACAAGCACACCTACATGCTTTACACAGGGGACCGCATTGAGAAGGCAGGCATTTTCATTATTGAGTGAGAAGCGTTTTAACCTTCAGTGTTCTTATCATCCTACTGTTAAATTGTCCCCGGCAGACACCAGCACTCGTTGCACAACTACACATTTTCTGCATGACTTGGCATTCTGTTTTTTCCGAGACGGTTTGTCATAGAAGAGTAACCTTTTCAAAGAGCTGTAAAAGCACACAGAGGAGAAGAGGGCTGATCGATGCTGCGGTCAAGATTTCAGAAAAGGCATTATTTGCTTGCCATGTGTGTGAAGTGAGCTGTCTGGAAAAAGGATATAAACTGATAAACATCGCAGTTGGGATTTTTTTTTTAATGTTGTTTGTGTGAATGTTAAGGCTCTGAACTCAACTTTCCAATACAAGACAAATCCTGATTTCAGGGCTTAGAGGAAGAGCAGGTTTTGGCAGACTGTCCTATTGCTCAATTTCCATATTACTGCACAACAAAATCATCCATGCGTCCACTGCTTCTGGACTTCTGACACTTTACAAGGCTCCATCTTCACTAATATAGAAGACTACTCGCATTTTTTAAAAGTAAAAGCACTGACCTGCTCACTTCTCCTCTGGCTTAGTTGGTCCTTCAAAGGCTTTTCAATTAGCAGCTCCTAACAAATAAACCACGATCGCTCAAGATGATCATTTTGCACACAAGCCCTGATACGGCTGTGGGAAACAGTGCTGCTGAATAAGCTGTACATTCTGTTATCCATCAGTGAAAACATCCCCAATATGAGTGTATATATATATATATTTAAAAAAAAAAAAAAGAGAGATGCACACGAAATGATTAACTAGTTGAAACTGCAACTAAGCTTTTATGCATCCAGAGTTAGCTGCTGTGCTGTCACATTTGCGAATTTTCATGTTTTTAGGTTATTTTGATGACGCTTGACAAACTGACCAAAGGCGTATATCACTGCTGATTTGTGAACCGAGCTGTCTGGGTTTTTTTTTTTTTTTTTTTAAGTGAAAAGCAGCATTCAGTAGCACGGTGCTCTGTTAGCTACAGAGCTAGCAGGCTGCAGAACGCACTGGCCCCTGTGAATAATGGGCAAAATAAAAATGTATTTATGCACATTTTCTATGCACAAAAGTGCAGCCCTACCAAACACACACATGTACAGACTCTCGTCCACTCTGCTTGGCTGGTCACTTATGGGAGTTTCACTGCCAGTGCATTTTATGAATCTAACTTAAAACCTGACAATTACTGAAATAATCTGCTTATTTGCCGTCTTTCACTTGATACAAGCTTCAGTTAAAACAGTTTTTTTTTTTTTTTTTTTTTTTACCACAGATGGCAGCAATTTCTGCCACTCTACACCACACAGCGTTTCTCCTGCTTCTGTGTGTGGAAAGAGATGGGTCATATAGTTTCCATCTGCTGGAAACCTATGAAGTGGCGGGAAGGAATTCAACGAGCTGGGATGCTCACCACGTTTTGCTGGTCCAGTTAAACTTCGGATCACGCGGTGAACAGAGCCTTAATTCACATAAAGTTAACTGAACTTCAGGTACTGACCTACGCCTTCGCCCAGAGCACAAGAGGTCCACGTTGCTATCTGTCCTATAAATCCTTGCACCACTAATGCCCGAATAGTGGGGAAAAAAAGTGCGAAAGATACCAACATAAACTTTATATGTATCTGTTTCTGTGCCGCTCTCCATGGTGCTGAACAAGCACATCGCCAGGTGCCAGGTGAACGTATAGCCGAGTGAGCAGGACGATAGTTTGCAGGGTATCTCCACAATTGGGTCATCATATTAAAAAAAAAAAAAAAAAAAAAAAAAAAAAAAAACTCTGGCCTGCTACCACTCAGGCCTCGTGGAAATCACTTCAATTAAATGTAAATTGGCTTATATACATCACTCAGTGTTCACAGTCACAACACTTCATTCAAGATACAGCCTGCTATTACCTCGTGTGCTGACAATTGTTTGAAAAAAATCAGATCAAGCAGCCTTTTTCAGAAGCACGACTGCGCCCCACATGCAGGCACAACGCAGAATATTTCAGACTGATCATCCAAACCAGTGTGTTGCTCCAAATGGCTGACTGCAGGAAAGACTTCAGTGAAAATGAGGATATTTGTGTAATCAAATAATGCCAGTACTTTAGATATTTATTCCCATAACTAAACATTTTCAGCCTGCAGGGTAAGGGGAACCGTGACTAGAGTCCTCTGCCTGTGAAAACCACGTATCCAGCCTCAGCAGCCGCAGTCACTTTGAGCTGAACAGATAGCCTCCCTGCTGACGGTTACACTTAATAAACAAAAGGCAAATAAATCAGCATTCATACACAGGAATGCTTAAGTCGTCTCATTCACCCATGTCACCTTTGGTTATGATGGTAACAAAGAAATTTGTCCCTGGACAATATTTTGCATTATATTTAATAGGCATTCTACCTAGGGATCCTGTTTTCCAACTCTTTTGGCTGATACTGATATATGCACATGTTTTTTTTTCCCCACCTAATTGCAGAGAAGTCTCTCCTGCAGTGGAATTAACATTTCATTATGCCCGCTCTTATTGTGAAGGCCCACTGGCAGACGCAGACATAAAATACAGTGCTTTTCAAAATGCACATATTTACTAGACCAGTTCAGTTTAGCTGATGTGAAACACGCCATGTTTATTTTGACACCAGATTCATCCTGCTGAAACAGGCTTGGATGAATCTCCTGCCTGAGAAAATCCTGACGACACACACAAGCGGGGCAGATTTGACCTGTTTCACATATTGGCAGGTCATATCGGCAGAACTCTTCATTTCAGGCCAGTACCGATATTTCATTTTAAAAATATCCAATATCGGCTGATACGGATGTCATGCTGATGTTATTGCGCATCCCTAGTTTTACCAATGTCCTGCAGAAAACTTCGGCTTAGCTCAGATCAGTATGGGGTAAAAAAAAAAAAAACACATCAGCCTCGGTGCGAGTTTTCTCACAGGGAGACAATTTCTTTTTTTGTTTGCAATGAGCCGGCTGTATAAAGCGGTGTCCTGATAAGGTGTGGTCGCAAGTCTCAACTCTATGGAATAACACTTCCAAATATCCAATATGTCCACTGCCAGTGAGAAAATACAGTGATCAGTTCCTTGTATCACTATCAGAGCGCGAGGAAAAACCCTAATATTGGTAAGATGCACTCTCGCCTTTGTCTAGATACGCTCTCTCAAAGCATCGGGGACTCACGACTCTATCAAGTTTATATGAGAACGATCTCATTTATCATTTCAGCTTTATCCCAGGAGCAAAATACGCCAGTGTGTTGGGATCTGATGAATGGTTGTTGCTGGCCGAGCTCGTACAAGTAGCCGGCACAAAAACGTTAAAGAATATTAAGAAAACCATTCCTGATTCCGCGTACAAGTTCCCGATGCAGAAAGATTTAATTCACGCTGAAAGTGATGAAATAAAACAGTCTGAGTGCCGCTTTCTCTCAACTCTGTAGGTGGATGTGACGTATAGGAGGCCATCTTTCAATTTTGTTTCAGTACTTTATTTGCATTTCGCTTCCAGGTTTTGATTCCGCTTCTCTCTTGCAGCCCTGATGATTTCGGCCGATGAGACACGTGGAAAAAAAAATAACATCCAGTGGAGCCTGAGATCTGCATGCATGACGTTCGCAATAAAGCTCTCACGAAACTCTTGGTCGACGGCACGAAGGCGTTAAAAAACTGGGTCAGCTGCTGCGCATGTGTTATGAAGTGGGTCTTGTGTGAAGTGTTGAAGGGGCATGAGTTGGTTCCGGCTCCATACCCTTCTTAATTAAAACAGACAGGCTGCATGATGTTATAATGCACATAGACAGAATTTTTTCAAGGGTAAATTTCGGCTTTTTCATTCATTGCTGAACGTCGCATACCTTCATTTCATTGTTTTTGTAGGGGAGTATGAGCATTAATCACCATTTTTTCGCTGGCCTTCCTCATAAAAAGCTCAGATCATTTGATCGGAGAATCGTCAGTGTGCTCCTCTGCATTGTATAGCTGAGGCTTTCGTCTGCTCACAAGAGCCAAGCTTGCTTTGAATAAATTGGAGAGGCAGGAGCCGGCAATGCAAAGCCACGCTGCAAATGCAGAGTGTGTCCGTCGAAAGCGCTCACACTTCAGATTGGTTAAGACAGCAGAGGTTACCAAAGTTCACCCTTTTCACCGGCGGCATAATGAAGTTCAGGCATAACAAGGGTGAAAAAGCAGATGGCAATCAAGCTGAAGAGCCCTTAAAGAGATACCTTGACATTTTGAATTTAAATTCATTTTTCCTCACAGTCATATAATGGGGAGAAAAGCTTCAACCGGTGTCCTCCGTGTTCCCAAAAATGGCGTTTTTTTTTTTTCAACGTTGTTAGCATTCCAGATCGAAACCGAGGGGCACAACTAAGTGGTGAGGGAACAATACCCGGCTCGAATTCAAAATGTCAAGGTTTGCCGTTAAGCTGCGATCAGACTTGATGTTTTGAAAAGACAGGGTGGATCAAGTAATCCATGGAGAATCCGGAAGCCGTCATGATCCACCGCTCCTCTGGACGGTTCGCCCGGCGCCCGGTCAATGGAAAAGCGGGCGGTGTGCGTGGGGGCGTGTCTGAGCGTTTGTGTTGGATGGATGATGATCAGTGCAGCTTTGCTGTCGAATCAGTAGCTATTGATTCATCTGACAGAGCAGATAAATAAAGTTGGCGAGTGCAGAGACATGCGTGCGTGTGTGCGTGTGTGTGTGTGAGGGTAGAAACACTTTCACGGTAGCTTGAAGCTGCAGTGATCCACTAATGGGCTTGTGCTGCCTTGTTCCTCATTGATCCAGGCATTGGAAGGCTTGCGGGCGGCTTATGAGCCATATCCTGCAGCACAGACGCTGGCATTTATGGCAGTCCATTAAACCTCCTAACGCCTCAAAACAGCCCCATATGGGAACATCTCAATTATTAGATAATCAAGGTGGGGGCTCGGTTTTTTATGTTATTTGCCTTTTAATCACATCGCAAAAACCACCACCTCAGTGCTCCCCGTTCCTCTCATGCAATTAGAAAGACAACATTTTGTAGGGTTCACTTTCCTGGCATCTTTAATAGGAATACAAAATCAAATCTGACCGGACCAGATGTCCCGCTGCGTAACTGAATATAAATGTGTTTTGCCGTAGCAAATGAAGTCAGAGTTGTATTTCTGTCACAAACCATCGGGCAATTTGCTACTGGGGCAGAAAGCCCTTTTGGTGACTGATAACATACGTATTCGTTGTCATGAGGATAAACACGACTGAAAGGAATGAATGAAAAAGTACAAAATGTACAGCAAGTGCACTGTAATCCCACGGCATTGGTTGTTGTTTTTTTTTTTAGCAGGAAGAGACTTTGATTTACAGGCTGAACCATCTCTTTCTCATTACCTGGGTGCATATTGTCATCTTGCCAAGCCGGCTCCTGACGGTGAAAAGAAATCAATCTCCTCTCTTTTTTTTGGGGGGGCTTTAGGATATCCAAACTCTGTGCAGCCTCCTCTGCTGAGAAGGTTTCTAAGAAGGTGTGGTGTACCTGTGTGCACCGTCGACCAGCAAGCACCGAGATTTCCCCTTTTTTTCTCCTTACAAACAGAATTTCAAAGCCACAAAACTCAGCACTGCCAAAAACACATTATTATCTTAATCCCAGAGACAAGGAAACATGCCGCAATAACACAATGTTAATGGAAAAATCCACCCCCAAATGCTTCAAACATCATAAATAGCCTATATTGTAGTCGAGGCATTTTTTTTTTTTTTTTTTATCACAGAGAGTAGACCAGAATGCAATGCAGCCACTAGACTTTCACAATATGTATTTTCCATGATGCACTTGATGTGAAATCAAATGACCAGAGGAGAGCAGGGATGCAGGACTCAAATCTAGACGTTTTCTGATGCACGGCGATCAGATGCAATGATCAATCGCAGGACTGACACGTCAACACACAAACACGTCCACGCCAGTCTTCATTTCACCTGAGGCGCAACCACAATGAAGTACAATCTATCAGCGGCAGAAATCATGCAGATGACTCATTTTTTTTTCCCCCCCTTTGAAATAAATGTCTATCGATGGCTAATGTAGCAGTCGGTGCGTTGTAGATGATTTCCAAACCTCTCGATCTCATTCACTCCCGTTCAATTCCAAGCAGCACAGAAAACAACTGCCGAGGTAATGTGGCAGAAAATACTGCATGTGTATTATTTCCATTCAGTGGCAATTTAAAATGAAACAACTAGTGCACGGTGGCCAATTCCTCTAATGTGATTTCCGGCGCCGTTTTTTTTGTTTTTAATGAGCTCCCTGCTGAAGGCAATGGGCGTTCATACATATTTGGGAAAGCCACTTTTCAAATCTCACAGTTATCTACAGATATTTGTCGAAACAGAAAGAGCAAACTCAGACATGATTGAGCGCGAGCCGTTCGCGTCTTCACGTCGAGGGTCCGCGGCTCGCAGTCATTAACCTCGCCTAACTAACCTTTAGGAAGAGCATTTAAATGAATGGGACCACTTAACTCGTAATTCCTGCAGGTATGTGACATTTTGAAGCCACACGAACACTAAATATTAAAGCCGATTTGAGTGGAATTATGTGCCCCGAGTTGAATGTGCAAAACTTCATAAGCCTCTATTGCAAGGAGTGGAAGAAGAGGAGTTACAAGTTAAGATGAAGGTGATATGCAGCTTAAAAAAAAAAAAAAAGAGGAGTGTATTCTGCGTTCATTGACAAATTTCAGGGAACCCCGAGTAGAGTGACTTACATGTGCAAGTTAGAACCACAGAACATTTAGCAAAATGTGAATAAAATGACGTTTGTGGTTAGTTGCTGCAGTGACAATGCATGTATAGGGCCATGTCATACTGTCTTTACATGATATGTTGTGCGGTCCAATCCAATCCAATCCAATCCACTTTATTTATATAGCACAATTTTAACAAACACAAGGTTTTCCAAAGTGCTGCACAGCAAGATAAAACACCACAAGATAACACAATAGAAGCAGAATAAAAAGGTAAAAAACACAGTAGGATAACACGATAAAATAAGATATGATCAATTAAAATAAAATCAGATAAAGTAAAATAATAATAGTAGCAATAATAATAATAATAATAATAATAATAATAATAAAATAATAAAACAAAATAGGATAGAATAAATAAAATACATAAAAATATTAAAATAAAATAAAATAATAAAATAAAATAAAATAAAATAATAATACAATTATAATTTTAATAGAATAAAATAATGTAAAATGCACTGCCCGCACAGCATAAAAGAAAAAAAAAAAAAAAAAAAAGTAGTGGATAAACTTTTTTTTTTTTTTTTTACTATAAACTGGAATATGGAGGTTAACAGCCCCAGTTCTTTGCAATGGCAGCAATGCACATAAAAATCGCCGCCACACTGAACGTCCTGTTATCTTGATTTGAACAGGAAAATCCTCCAACTCAGCTCTATAAGTTAAATCTGATGCTTTCTATATGTATTCCAGTGGCTTAACATATGTCATCTATCTCTATTCTTTTTTAAAAAATGTATTTCCACAGATAAAGGACGATAACTCCTGCCCTCTACCAAGCGCAGCCTTTTCATATATTCAATATCTTGTCCTTGCACCACAACTCCAAAACTGCACGCTTTCAAGGCTGCAGGAACAGGAAATGCAAATTGCCCTTCGCTTTGCCGCTGTACTTTCAGAAAACAATCTGGAAGAGGAGGGCGATGTCACTCTTTCAACATCCAGATGCTGTCATGCGGGAAGCCAGGTGAGGAATTGTACTTGGAGTGCGTCAGAACTTCAAACCGCTTGTATACCCCGAGGAAGGCAACAGCTGAAATGCGTAGGTGGTGTGTTTTTTTTTATATTTATTTGCCCTCCACTCAAAGCACAGTTGTGCCTGGACCTGGATTTATATACTTTCTGACACTATAAGTATCTTTTCTCCATTGTTTTCTTTTGTACGCCGTTGAGAGGTTTTTACTGAGAATGTCTTCTTTCCAGCTCTTACCAGTTTCTCAGACAAACTTTATAACAGTACCTTGGCTCAGTGTAGTTTTGTGGTAAAGTGTTCCCTTAAATAGCAACCTTTCTATTAGTTGCAGATGGCCTCAAGCCCTAATGGTCTAGTTTGAATAGAGCTGGCTCAGTGTTAAGGCTAGATGTTTATTATCCCCATAATGGAGCGACCAATCACACCAAACTGGCCATAAAAAAAGGTATTTAAAAACGTATGTTTGTAACTGCTAATTGATGCAGGCAAAACAAATTACGTTATAAGAACAGAGATCTGTCTGCAGCAGTTTCCAGATAAGTGGCTCAGTTAGAGATTATAAAACAGGCGCAAACAAAAATTTGGAATGCAAATCTATGCAAGACATCAGACTCTCTCCTTGTGTAGTTTTTAGCGATTCAGATTTTAGATTAGAGACACATTTCTGCTTTGGGTGGAAGACAACAGGCTTCCGCTCTGTCTCCCTTTTCAAGAAATAGTGATCTCAATGTGTGATATTTTTATATTAAGGGAACCCCTGACTCAAGAAAAAAAATAAATAATTAAAAAAAAAAAAAAAAAAAGCGCTTGCTGAGGACATGGGCTGTGATCCGACGTGTCATCACCGGCGGCTCGGACGGCAGCCTCGGCGGCAATTAGAGATCAGCCTCACCTTGCGCAGACACAGATTGGTCTCGATAAACGTCAGCAACAACAGGTCTGCCGGTTGCCATGACGACATCTTCAGCAGCTGAACACACTCCCGTGAATAACAATATGGCCTGGTGCCGCTGCTGACATCAGACTGTGGCCAAGGCCAGGCTTTTCCAACACGACTAATCATTCCAGCTAATGACCATGGGACTTTCTGCACTCTCGCTAATATGCACATAATACATAAGTTCACAGTTTAGAGAGAATCATCTATCTCTACATGCATGTTTATGTTATCCGAATGGGAGAAGCCAAACTGGCCAGATTACACTCCTGATGCAGAGCTGTACCTGCACGGCTGATGCGTCAGTGAATCCTCTGCATGTCCTGATTAAGGCCTTTGAGCTTGATAACAGATCCTCACTTATCCAACACACTGAAGACATATCAAAGACAAAAAAGTCTCCTCTGTGTCCTTTTTATGCTATTCAGTCAAGCAAATATCTCCATGTGCCTCGCCGTGGCGAACAGACAGATGTGGGATTCTCATTAGGTCCTCGTTGAAGTGCCATGTCTGACATGCATGTGGTTTTAATAGGACAGCTTGTAGCTTTCGTTTGCGCTTACAGGTTTCCTCGGCTGTATTTCATTACATTTGCATTTGCACTGGAAGCTTTTTTTTTTTCCGTTTTCAATTATCTGCATCTCAAATAATTTATGGAAACATTCCCTGACAAGTTGAGTTAATGATATTTTTTCTGAAATTGTTTGATTTTGGGTTTCATAGTCCAAAATGTTCAATCAATCAATCAATATATCTTTATTTGTCCCCCATGGGGCAATTAGTTCCGCAGCAGAGGAAGAACACACAACAAAGAGTACAAATGCGCATGACATAGTAAATTACAATTATAGACAGTTTTAAAGTGCACATTTAAGAAAAAAAAAAGGAATAAATAACTGATCACTCGAATTAGAGAGATCATTACAAATTAGGGAGACTTTTCCACCCATCTACCTTTTCCTCCTGGCATTTAAAAGAGAAACAGCGGAGGGTACAAAGGAGTGCTTATATCTGTTCGTTTTTGCAAGTGGGAGTCTGAGTAGTGAACCTGATGGTAAAAACTGGAACTGCTGGTGTAAAGGATGAGAGCAGTCAGACAGGATGGAGGTTGCTTTCTTAATAAGTTGTTTGTTGTAGAGCTCTTGTAGAGTACGTTGTGTTTGTTGGGCTTTTTCACTGTGAATGTTTTCATGCTTCGTTGTGAAGGTCACAGGCTGCCCTTCGCAGGCCCTGATAGCCACAGTATATGTTGACATGTTAGTTGACGGAGGGGCAGTGTGAGCGACTTGAGTCGTTTCATTTCACGTTATTGCTCTTTTGTGAAAACTGCTTTGTTTGTGAACGGGTTGCCGCCGTCGCTGCGGCTGCCTGGTGCTCGCTTTGACAGCTTGTTAGTCGTGATCTAGCGCTAAATTAGTTCTCTTCCGTTCCCAAGCTGCTCCGTTGCCCAAAAGGAAGCGATGCCTAGCTGGGCGAGTGCAGAAATGAGAGGGGACGTTTTAAAGGGGCTGGGAAATGTTAAGCTTAGCGGCGGTGAGCAGATGTGAGGAATTGTGTCGGCAGGCAGGAATGAGGGGTTCTTAACTTGCCAACACACTCCGGCAGACTTGTGACGAGCACGGTGTCAGGTAGCACTTAGGTTAATAAGAATTCACTCAAGTTTGAAGGGCTGACTCTTGGTTTACCAGACTGATGAATTACCTCTACATGTTCTAACATTGGTTTGAACAAACTGGATAATAGCTGCAATTTTGCTGGTAGCTGCCTAGCGGGTACATTTCCTTTCAAAACGGGGCTGTTAAAGGCCAATCTCGTGAATTTGTCTACCTCTGTTTCCAATTTCCACTCGACCGTGCTTTCATTATTGTCAGGTTACTTTCAAGTTCACAAATAACTCCAGAGCACCTAATATAGTATCAGCTCGAACACAAAGTGTGCCTTTGATGATGATAGAGCAGCGCTGTTAAAGATATGGACTCTTTCCTGGCACGACAAAGCGAGGTACGGCAAACTAGCCGGACAAATTTCTTCACGCGCCGCTCCCACTGTGCTTCCAGCCATCGTTTTTATTAACGTTAAGTATTGTCACAGCCGGATACCAAAGCGCCGCTCTGATCTAAAACCCCAGAGAGAGAGAGGGAAAGGAGGGAGAGGAAGACGTGCAGGGGGGAGAAAAAAATGGCAGAAGAAAGACGAGCAGAAAGCAGGAGTGAAACCACGGAGAAAGAAGGTACAAAGAGAGAGAGAGAAAATGGAGCAACAGGAGGGAGGGAAAGAATGCAAGGCGGGGAGATAGATAAGGAAAGAGAATGATAATAAAAGGAGGAGAATGCAGGCTCATCCCTCTCAGATGCAGCTTCCCTCTGAAGAAGGAGGATTTGAGAGTTTACAAATTGGCATTTCTTTTCTTCCCGCTCGTCACAGGTAACGGGGGGGATGCTGCAGAAGCCTCGCTGCCTGAAATAAATCGACTGCATCGGGCATTTACATTTACAGTTCATTTACAATCTGACTTGCCTTGAAAGATGCATGCAGCAGGAGCAGAGTCTTTTTCATGGATCTGGTAAATGGAGCAATGGGAACAGGAAAATGGGACTGATTTCAGCAGTGGCACATTGACACAGAAAGTCTTAAAGGTTTTCTCCCCTTTAGAAAAATTTGATGTTATTTCATGTCTGCTTCCTCCTCTAGCTGTGATACAAGACAGTGGTGGTACTGATCTTCCTCTCATTGTTACTGAGGGCTGAATGCTCCAAATGCTCCAACTGTTAGCCTCCTGCCATTGATGTAGACTTCACCCCGGCTAACATTCATAAAAAAAATAACCGCCTTAATCCATTAAAACTGTTTATTCAACTATTTTAATGACAAAGTTTGAGTTTGATGATGTGTAGCAGAATTTTCACAGCCTGAAATGGCATGGCCTTAAAAAAAACGTTGACTGTTATCAAGAAAAAGAAACGTCATTATCAATAGTGGAACTATTTTCCTGTGTAGCCTAAGCTCTCCGTGCTGGATCTCAGTCACTAAAAAGGTATGAGGAAAAGAAGAAGCTAGCCACCAGCCATCTTTAAGAACTCGACAGAAAGTTGTTCTTTTTGTCCTCCAACATGTGTTCAGTGAGGTGAACAAGTGATAGAAAACTCAAGCAATCTCCTTCCATCTCTGCAGCGGAGTGATACAGAAAATGCATAAGTTACCGGATCTTTCTGTATGTTGATACCAGGAAAAATGCAATCATGAACAGTCGTTTGAGCAAAACTATTGTCTATGTGCTCTTGGTACTCATATTATGTGCATGTTAGTTTTGGAAAATAAAACTTGTAAAGTGAAGTTCAACCTTTACTTGAGTGGGTTAAAGTGGTTATTTTAGCTGGGTGAGTGTTAGCTGGGGGGAAGTCAATCTGAAGTTAATCTGAATGGCTAACAGTTAGCATTTGGAGCATCTAGCCAGTATCCAGCACTCAGTAACAATGAGAGGAAGATCACACCACTACTGACCTACAGAACAAGTGAAATACCACATTTGCAAAATGGGTGCACTATCCCTTTAAGGTGTTGCTGTAAATAGAGAGCTGCTGTAAATAGCAGTTAAAGTCAGTTTTCATTTTGTGCCATGAGAAAAGTGGACATTAGATAGATAGATAGATACTTTATTCATCCCACAGGAAATTCACAGTTTTTCAGCAGTATCCACAGATTACAGATTAAATAAATCAATAAAAAAAGATAAAAAATAAAGAATAAGATCTGAGTACAACAGAATAAGAACTAAGTACAACCCAGTGTGCAAAAAGCAATGTGCAACAAAAAAACCCCAGAAAAAAACGTGTGCATGGGTGTATAAAATGTGCATAGAGGTAGGTCAATGTGCAAATTTAGAAGAACCCGTGTTAGATGTGCATCACATGATCCAGGCTGCAGTGCTGTGTGCAGCCAACCCCCCCCGCCTCCATCAGACAGTCCACCTAGGAGCCGTATGTTGATGTATAACGCTCTCTCAGGCAATCCATCACTATTTCTTGAGGAAAATGCCAAGAGTACTTGTTTATGACAGGTAGGGGTTATTGGTGTAGACTGCTGTCAAACAACATCAGAACACTCGGTGACCTTTGGAGAGCTCAGGAAAGGAATTTTCCCTGCATGTAAAAATTCACCCTTGGAAACACAAAATCCCTCAGAGTGGTTTGCAGTTGGTTGTCTGCGCAAATGGTGGCTATGAAAACAAGACCTAAATTGGACATGAATACATAAACAAAAGGGGCTATCAATTTTTGCTGTTCTTGCACTCTGTTTATGAGAAGGGAATAGATACCCAGTGGGACCTATTGCTTACAAAACATAAATTGGGAGGGCGATGATAAACATAATATTGCTTTTCCAGCTACATAAATCGGATACCGCACTATGTTCTCAACAGAGCTTAATATATTCTGGTTCCCAGCCAAAAATCATTTACCACGAAAGCAATAAATTTACTCATTCAGTAAATAAATCCCCCTTTGCAGGGCTGTTATCAATATTTCAAGGACACAAGCCTGTCTTATCTCAGGAATCTAATATTTCCCTTTAATAAAGAGTATGTAAACACACTATTTTCCAACTAACAGACAATTTTGAAAGCTGCAAAACACTGGGCTGAGGACTGAGAGGAAACAGTGGAGTATGTGACCGATCACTGAACTCCGGGCGCGCTATCAATTCTCTGATTGCAAAGAATTTGACGTTGCCAGGGGTGAAATATTTGCCTTGACAAAACTGATGGAGGTGCATTCAGGAGCATCACTGCTGAAAGTTTCAGCCCACAGAGAGAATTTTCTGCTCCTGGAATAAACGCGGGACTTAATTTGGAAAAAAAAAAAAAAAAAGTTGGAATAAAGCGCAGGGTCAATTTTATTCACTACAAAGGAGCCAAATAACCGAGGAACATGAGGAAAGGAAAACACTGAGTTTATCTCAAAAGGAATTCATATCTCTCTTGTAAAGGAGATATTTAATCTCAACAGGACTTCCTAGTAATGTAAAATAAAATAAATAAATACAATATCACAAGGCTATCTATCCATATCTCAAAACAGAGGGATTCAAATCACACCCATTTTAAATCCAGAGCTTAAAATGCTAGTAGTAGACAATCAAACAGCTGATAATGTTTGAGTTTGGCCAAATTGAACCATCTTCACCGTCCAAAGCTAAACACAGGACGCTGTCTGAGCCCTGGCCACAGTCAACAGCTCAAGCATCCAAACAAAGCAAAGACTGCTTAGGTAGCATCCTGGAAAAAAAAAAAAAACAAAAACAAAAAAAAAAACGTCTCCCACCCATTTTAATCAATCTGACCCTGTGAAAGTTCAGGTGAAAATAACTGTTTACAGGAGATAATTGGCAAGGATTTGTTCTGCTAGGTTTCAACTCAAGCCATCAGCAGCGCTCCGATCGGCTCAACAGCTCTGCTTTATCAGCAAATACATGCAACAGTTATCTGATAATTGGTTTTATTTGTGCTGTTGGAATTTTTCTTCATCGTTTTTTTTTTTTTTTTTAACTCGCTCTCACGGACAAACCGGCCGCGGAAACAAACCCCCGAGCGCATCATAATTGGTCAGCAAGAATGCCACAATTAACGTGATGAACTCATTGAGCTTTAGGCTTGGACACATGAAGCCTATATGCTCTGGGGGGGGGGGGGGATATCTGCGCCAGAGGGATTCATACAGCTCGCTCCATCGTGTGCAACAAGGCAAAGATGGCTGATAACTCAATCCAGTTGAATACCAGCCATGCCCTGCAGCCACACTGCCAAAATGAAACGCTTCATTCTTCTGTGAGCAGTAAAGACAAACTCAAACAATCCCTTGCATGTGAGGTGAATGCTCGGGCCCTCGGCGGCGGGGGTGAAAATCTACAAAAGGACGCTGCCTCTACAAAAATGCTAAAGGGGCACCGGGGGTAAATGTCTCTGAGGGGAAATTTCTCTGAACTGCTTTTAAAAACGTACAGATACTGGCAACTTTTGCCAAGCCTGCGAATACTGAGCTGTGTTATTAAAATGCCTTAAAGCTGCAGTCGAGGAGGTTTTTAGGAGCCTGAATCACCAAGTGGGGCAGCATCCAGTCCCAAATGATTAATACATTATAGATTAGCCAGTCTGCACGGATGAAATTGGGAGGCATCTGAAAACATCATAATCATAATGTTTTGCCGCGCTTTTCCCAGATGAATGATAAGGCTTCTCCAAACAATGTGAACAGTTTGCAAGAGTTTCTCAGGCACATTCGCTCCGGTGTGGTGAGTGTGTCAGTGTGCAATCACCATCAGCTGTCATGTATGCACTCACAGTGTCTCAGCTCCACCTGTCCAGTCTAATGCAGTTCAGGTCAACAGCTCTGCCATGAATTCTACCTTTTTAACAAAGTTTATAATGTTCAGTTTTTGTGGAAATTTAATTCTGTGTTTATTATTGAGGTTGTAGTTTGCAGAGGTCTTGTACTGGACTGCATTATATTGAAAGGTGTTTCCAATTTTTTGTCCTCCCTATTCGTATACAATGGGTGGGGACAGAATAGTGGAAACACTAATCTGCAATGTATTTCACCTGGACAACATTACACTGAGAGGTGTTTCCAATTTTTTGTCCTCCCTATTTATATAAAATGAGGGTGGACAGAATAGTGGAAACACATCTCAATAAAGTCCAGTCCAGTCCAACAGCAGCACTAACTATGAGCTCAATGCCAAACACAGAAGTGAATGAACACCTCTGTTACCGTGACAACAAGACAAGCTGAGCATTATAGGCAGCAGGAGAGGAAACTTTATGGCACAACAGCTGGATTGGATTAGATTAGATTAGATTATACAAGTGGACCTAATAAAGTGGCCACTGAGTGTATAAACCAAGGAAGGACATCACAGCTTTGGTGCATTGCTGGAATTACTGCAGAGTACCTCTGAGTTTGTGATACGAAAATAAAGTTTGAATTTCCTTTTCCTAAAACAATTTTTCATCTTTTCTTTATCTGGTGGGGAGGTCGAGTCTTTAATTTGGTCCTGAAATTTGGGGAACTAAAGGCTGAATCTCTGGTAGGAGGGTATTTAGGGCATTGCAAGAGGAAATGTACCTCAAATGCAATTTCATTTTCTCTAGTTTGGTGTGCATTTTGTTGGAAACTGTATTAAAACAAATATCACAAGGCGCTCGATAAATTCTCCATGAAGACCACGCAGGATGGACGGCCTTCTCACCCGCCTGTGCAACACTTTGCAAATAGCAACAGGGTGTTCCACGTGTTTTCGTTTCCATTTAAATGAACATGCTAATTTTTGTCCCACAGGAAGTGACAACAGGGAAGCAGCGAGCCCTCCGTGTCTGGATCTCCTGCCCCTCTCGCTCCTTTCATATCGTTCGGTAGAAAGCATCGCAGAGCAGCCAGGTTGGTGGGCATGCTGTGCTCATGTTTTCTGATGCCACATTACTTGATTAATGGATACTGACGTTCACTTCCTGTTGCCTTTTTGGAGCTGCCAACATGTGAAGTTCACTAATGCAGCTTCAAAGCAGCGATCTGAAATCCAAACAAGTGGATAATGAAGATTTTTTTTTTTTTTTATCCTCCCTCCTTCTGTTTTTCTGTCTCAAATGCACTGACAAAGGTCCTGATACAAGGACTCACTGCAGGCTGCGTCACGGTCATTAATTTTTAATTGATTGAGAAACTCTGCATTAGGAAAAGAAAAAAAAAAAATCAAAAAGCAGTATTTTTGAGAGTACTTTCATTTTCAGGAAATGGTGAAGGTTATGGATTGCATTTCTGTGTACAACAATCGCCCCCGGGGATAAGAATAGCTCTGCCAAATTGAATCGACAGAACCGAGGTAAAACAGACCTCTACAGTATATGACAGAATGAAAAAACACTTATTTTCCAAACCGCGTAAAAAAAATGAGATTTTTGTTTTTTGGCTCCGTACTGATAAACAGGAGAAAAAGAGAGATTGGAGTGTTCAAGATGGCATTTGGACTGTGAGGCTCGAGTCATACACAACAAGGCGCCTTTGACTGCATTTCTACCTGAATGGTGAAGCGAGTTCAACGACAATACTCAGTTTATTGTTCTGTGCAAAAAAAAAAAAAAAGAAAAAAAGTCACAGGTGATGAAAATCCACACGTGAATCCACAGCACATGTGAGTTTTCCATTTTTTTTTTTTTTTTTTGCATGCAGTACTCAGACATCGTGTGACAATGTGCATGTTAGATGTTCAAGTTCCATGATTTACATGTTTACCAACCTTACATAGGACAATATTTATGTTAATGCAATAAAACCAACATGTCCGAAAAGCACATGTGATCCGAATTCGCACGTGGGGTTTCTTAAGTGACGTTGTTATAAGGATATTTGATCTACAATGCTATCATACAAAATGTACATATTTACCCTTTTTTGCATAGATTAAAAATCAGTAATAATAAGACATGGAAGCACACTGTGGTGGCTTTATGGTGCAGGGTGAGGTTTGACCTTTAAGTGACATTGATGCACAAAAGTGTCCTTTGACCCTGTTAACCCTGTTAACCTCCACTTCAGATGATTGGATATGATCAATCATAGATGGCCCCGCCCACCACAACTGGCGCCACAAAACACACACACCCCACCACCACCAGCGCCCCCACAATCCACTCTGCTCACCCAATAAGAGTAGTAATAAAAGTCGGGGCAATTACCCTCTCTACTGTGTTGTGTATGTGAGTCCAAAGCCCGGCTTTGAAGCCCCGCTGCTCTAACTACCCAGTCAGAGTAATGAAACAATTAGATTGGCCAGCGGCAGAAAGAGAGTCAGTGGGAGGGGAGGCCTCCTCATTACAAAGCCTTTAATTCATTCTTATTGTATTACAGAAATCTTTGTGTCGCTCTCTTTCTCTTCCTCTGCTCGGCTGTCTGATGCGCTCTCCCCACCCTCCGCCTCGTCCAGGGGCCCGGCACTGTTGCTGTGGCTGCTAGATATGGGGCGCACAATGTGTACGCCAATAAACTGATAGACTGCAATGGCTGATAAACCGTTCCAGTTTTTGGAACTGTGAAGGACTTCATTACCCAGAAATCATGTAATGTGGCAGTAAAACGCAAACCGCTCACACTCACAGTAAATGGCCTCTTCAGGCGTGTTTTTTGATCTCTGGAGTGTTTACTTCTTTAGCTGGTCAGATGAGGACAATGCCATTTCAACTATGGATTCTGTATGATATTAAACAAACTGAGAAACTGCCCCGAAGCTTCATCCCAGAGCCCACCCACGAGGCAAGGCAAAGTGGCAGCTGGTGCAGGTGAGGAAACAGGTGGCTTTAAGGTTTAAAGGTAATGCCTCTCCGATGTGTCTGTAATGCCTGGATCTGAAATTGCACTCGCATCATGTCAGACTTACAATGAGCCTGAACCGCCAGCTGAGCGCTCGCGTCAGCCTCCTACTGGAGATTACAAGTAGTAAGCCTACCGTTTTTCTGTAGGCTCCCGTATGATATGTCGCACTTTGTGATACCAGCTGACTGTTCCTAAGTCCTGCCCGCCTCAGTGACTGCCGCTAAGTCAGACGAGGTTTATGTGCTCAGCCACGGAGAGGCAGGTCACCCCGTGGGTTTGGTCCTGCGGTTTTGAACAAACACAGCTGACACTTTCTTCAGACAGTCCCCCACAGGATGCTGCAGCACGTCAACTGATGAGTTAAATAGCAAAAAAAGGAATATCAGCAAAATATAAATTGCATTTCTACACGTTACTATGGATCCCACCAGAGTTCTGGGGAAGACACGACCACCAGCACTGTTAGTTGAGTTATATAGGTGATATGATATTATTCTAATGAGCTCTTGTTGATGTTTATCTTTCATATCAATTGACATTCTGCTGAATATCTACAGGGGACTGTCCAAAGAAAGTGTGACCCAAACATAAATGGTAAAAATGTACATTATAATGGTCTTCTGCTGAATCTAATCCAAGGTCGTAAGAGTTTCACCTCCGCATTCAAATATGCAACATGTTATATATCAAAAAGTCCAATGTCTTATGCCGAATTTAGCCATGTCAGGGTGTATGGTACTCCCCCAGGCTATGCGAGGCTAAATTAACTGTAGGCCATGATAAGTTAGCGTAGCCTCCAACTGTAGTGTTAACTTTTGCTTTGGTCAAAATCAAAAATTGGAACATTTTATGAATCCAACACAATACCTTACATGCAACCAAACGCAGGTGAGCTTTATAATCGTATTAATATTCATTGTGGTCGGACACACAGTTGCGTCCAGGCTCGTCAGGCTGTCTTGGTTTAGTTGAGTCTCTCAGGATAGAGGCTGTGTATCTCTGCTGCATGGACCCCAGGCAAAGCGCTTCACCATGCATTTTTTAAAAGGCAACCACATAAGCCACTGAAAACACACAGAATCTAGAGAAACTTCATTCATGTCTGTGGAGAAGGTCTATGTTTGTCCGAGGCGACATTTACTGCGCTGTGACTGGCTGGTTTGCATCTGTGGGCGGGACTTAGGCTCAGCAATGCAGGCAGCGAAATGGTAAATACGGCATGGAAGCCACCCGTGTTCGCAGCCCGGTGTTATAAAACTCCAAATTGTCAGCTATTTTCAGACTGATACAACATCTACGGTTGAATTCATAAATCACAATGATTTTGGATGTTGGCATTCCAAAGAGTTAAAGAGCTGAGCACGTCCAAGCTGCAGCAGTGACATGCCGTCCCATCCTGGTCCTCGTTACCTCGGCCTACGAGTCTATGTGGATTTATCGGGCACAGGGAAAAGCAGCTAACATCTGTAGCGAGGTCCACTCAGCCTGTTTGGACGGCTGTGAAATGTATTCAGGGAAAAGAAAGAGCGGAAGAGAGAGAGAGAGAGAATATGTACCACTCATCCATGTCAAACAGAATCAAGCCTATTGTTTCCCCAAAAGCACAAGACATAAAAAAGAGAGAGAGCAGTCCTCCCGACAGCAGAGATATTTGCATTTAACATGTCCTCTACCCGCCTCTCTCCATCCTTACCTGCCTCTTTCTTCCCTCCCTGCTACGCGTTGAAAAGAAGATGGAGAATTACAAGTCTGTATGGCACTGAGGTCACCAGAAAGGCTCAGTGTCAGATTACAGTGATGGCAAACACACTCCCATTCTGCACCCGAGAAATATGAAATAAAAATGGTTTGCGCCTACTGTGAAGACTGAAAAGCATGGGATTACAGCTGTGCTAGACGTAAAACCGTGTGAAACTGCACTGCACAAAAAAAGGCTCATAAAAAAGAAATGAAATTGAAATAAAGAAAAATAGGGGATACAACTGCATCAGAAAGTGGGGACAATTAGATGGGACTCAGCTGCACAGTCGGTCTAAGCTGCAATATTTTTAAAACGACGTTGGCCGTGCGCTGTGTGAACCATGCGTTGCTCTGCTGAAGACAATGAATCCTCACTTGCTTTTAGCGAAAAGAAAACCTCTCCTGAATTTCAATCTAACCTTGGGAGAATTGAAAGGAGGACAAACAACTAGGCCATACAAGGGCTGTCTTTTTTTAATGCTCATGCTCACTCCAACTAACCTTAACCCTTACCTTAAGATAATCCTAATTTAAACCTCCAACTCTAAACCCACAATCTAATCCTGAAATGACTCGAATCTTAACCCTTATTTCTAATCTTAACCCCGGAACCCAAATCCTGATGCTAAACTGGTACATTTTAGAGGGAAAAGTACCTCTCTTCACAACTAAAAAAAAAAAAAAAAAAAAAATCTGCAGCCGGTTCTCACAGCAAATAAAACTTCAAGAAAAAAAGAAGAGAGAAAAGGAAAATTTTAAAAACATGGCACCGCTACCAGCATCATCACAGACCACGGTCGGATAAACAGGCTTGTTATTCAGCAAGCACAACTTGCCACCATTCAATGAGATGTAAAACAGAGCACCAGGCACTCCCTCATAACCAGAAAAAAAATGTATATATAACCTGCTACCCACTTTCACAGTCAAATATTAGTAATTCACAGGACAGGCGACAGGCAGGGGAAAAAATAGAGGAGGAAGATAGATCCCCCCCCCCCCCCCCCCCCTCTCTCTCTCTCTGTGTGCAGAGAGAAGGGAGAAAAAGCAAAAATAGGACTCCTTTGAACATCACAAATTCCCAGAGCCAGCAGGATGAAGATGCTGAAGGTGTGCTTGTAAAGCTCACCTTCAGCATTGCGCCCAGACTGGATCAATGCCTCTCTGAACTCGTGTGATGAGGTTTACATGCAGATACGCTCCGAACAGAGATGATGACCTGAGATGAGGCTTCTTCAGCGAACGCCTGAACATTCCCTGGGCTCGCCGTCGCCTGCTCGATGCGTGCAATAGATTTTGTGTGGTGTCTGTCATGTCTTTTTTTTTTTCTTACATGAGCAACAAGTCAGAAAAGCTCCTTTTTGCGAATCCTTATTGCAAGAAAGTAGTTCTCTTACCTTTGTGCGATGAAAAAGGGAAGGGCCAGTCAGGTTCACCACATAGAAAAAAGGTAGAGAAAAAGAAGAAAATGTGCATTAGTGAAATTGCAGTCTTTACATGCGCTATAGATTAACGACAACGCTGGAAACTTGGCACCGGCTGCAGAGGTTTCTAATCAATGCGACCCAGCGGCCAGGATGATATGCGTCTGACTAAATGAGTTCTCAAGGTGAGGTGAGCAAATCTGTCTGCCTCACTGAACATATGGGCTTCAAATGACAGACATGGCTAACTGAGTAATTGTGTGCAAGAGGGTGATTCACTCGGGCCAATATCTTCCCCCGGCAACGACGCAAAACACATCGGCGTTGATGTTCAAACCAATGATGTTGCTGAACACTCGCACAATGAGGGACAGGCCTCGGGTATTTTAAAGGCCAAGGTAAGAACATTCCTTTAAAAAGACCTTTCAGGGCAGCGCTTTTCAAAATGCGACACAATGTCCTAAACAGGCATCCATTTTCATGTTTCAGATTCAGAACATGGCGCACAATGTGACCTAAAATAGTGCTGCCGAGGAAAAGGGTTTCAACCTAAATGAACCAGCTACAGGGGGGGATTCTTCCGCCAGCTCCCACCTCTTCAGACTCTGGAGAGATGTCAAGTATGCAGGCAGTCACCGGCGAAAAGATAGCGGGTATATAAATACGAACAAAACCGAAACTGGCATTTGGTTGGAAATCAAAGCCAGAAACCGAGAACGGCGCAAATTAGGTCTGAGAAGCGGAGAGGAAGAGCCTTTGGTCTCAATAAGTGTTGTGCTACTGATTTCCTATAGTCGTTGGGAGCCGTGGTAGCTGTGTCATTCATCACCACTGAGACACCTCCTGAGGCATTAGGCAAGGCATTAGAGCTCACACCACACTGCAAACACACACACACACACACACACACACACAAACACAGTGGCACCAGTTGGCTGAGTCTTCTTCAGAACAAATGCTTTCACTATGTGGGCTGATATAGATGAACGGTTTGAATGCACTTGTATAGGCATATGTAAAGGCGTAGCGAACGAGTGTGAATCTCCCCTGACAGAAGCACTGCACCAAACCTCAGCTGGGAAAATACAACTTCATACCATCAGACTGAACGATACGATCAAAGGAGTTTCAGCAGGATCGATCACTGATCATCAGATATCAGCTTTAGTCACTTTGGTTAGCTTTCGTCCGCTTTTCTAGAGATACTTTAAGGTTAAGGTTAAGGAAACGGTCTTTGTCTTAGGAAAGGGTTTGTCGTGTTGGTTAAGTTTAGGAAAAGGTAACATCAACGCGCAAAAAACGAACATGGTTCTTGCTCGAGTCTGGACTTGATCTCGATCTCGGTACGTCTGGCTCCAGGGTCCCATTTGACTGTTTGACACAAACTGCCTATAGATATAGACGATAAGAGTTTCTGTCCTAGTCGAAGGTGCATTAAGGACTAACCCATACCTGAGGGGGTGAGTTGGACTGATAACTCACTCAATGGCGGTCGATTCGGCTGCTGAAAAAGTTATTAAAATGACGATAATGTGATGTTTGCCGGGGTCTGACTTGTTTTCTTACATCTGGAAAATGCAATTTGTAGGCCAGGGCATCTTTGAAGCACCGTAATATTTTATTTATAACAATATCACAGATTTTACCCCTGACAAAAAATTGCAGCTCCTGCGGTTTGGACATTGCTCAACCCTATTTTACTCTTCTGGTAATGAAATTTAGCTGTTGATATGGTGATTGGCGGGCCATCTTTTCCACACAGCAGGTGATGAACTGATACTGAAGGGTGACATCCAGAAGTTTCTCCCAGCAGTAAGCAAGAAGTAGGTGGACTTTCCCAAACAGGGATTAAACTAAAACAGGACTAGCCCGTAATCTGGACTAGCTAATCATGGCCGAATGAGTGACTTTCCAAAAGACATCTGACCTCAGATGAGTTAAATTTGAAGTGATAATCCACCAAATTCCATGTTTTTCTTGGTTTGGGCACCACCTTTGGCGATAAGTGGTCATTGCTTTGGTGTTTCGCAGGCGTGTCTCTAATACTTCTTCTACATTTACGACAAAGCGCTGCTGTTGCTTCTAAAGACACAAAATAAATCGCTTATGCGAGATGGTTCCAGGCCAAAGAAACCCGTCTACCTTAACAGGAGTTTAAAATAGCAAAATGTTAAAGTTTTCATGAACTGGCTATAAGCTGAATCACTGTCGTAGGATATCAATCAGCAGTGGAGGATTGGAGGTTATTTATATGTTGTGGATTATTACTTGAATCTCAAAAGTCAGTGACACTTGGATTCAATCTAGAAAAGCCCGAAACTGTGTGGAACTGGAGGAGAAACAGGAAGGATTCTGTTTCTCCTCTGACAAACAGCAGCAATCTGAAGTTAGACGTTTCTCCTTGGAGGTTTAATTTAAACCTTCTTTTCTGTGGACACTAATCTTTGTCCTGGCAATCAGATCATTTAAATCTAGATTAAGATACATCTAGGGCTATCTCAGTCCATGAGTTACGAGTTATTCCAGTTAGTGTATCACAACGCTCAGTCCCTGTCTAGGAAGCCGCCCCCTGGATGTTTGGCCTCTCTCGTCCTTTTGGTTTCCTCTGCCCTTCAGCATCAGAGGCCGACCAGGCGGCTCGACAGCCGCGTTGGTATGTGCGGTTTGCTGACACGGTGTTAGATGACTTCTGAGCATTGAAGTTCCCAGAATTCTTATAGTTACCTCGTGCTGCAATTTGGGGTCACCGGTGTGTGAAAACTGCATTGTGCAGTTATAGTGATCCAAACGGTTTGTAACACACACACTGAGCTGCCACAACTGGAGCTCGAGGGTCCTCCTGCATCTTCTACACCTAGCTCACCCCAAAGGTTGTAAACCACTGGTTTGCCAATAAATCTTGCAGGCAATTTGCATCTGTCAACCCTGCTTCTATTCCTGACAGCTTTCCTTTTTATAGGGTCATCATAAATCAGAGGGGCCTGGTTACTGAAAAGGACGGACAAAATATGTAAATGAGCCCTTCAGAGCTTCTCATTCACAATCACAGAAAAGAAAAGGACAAAGGCAAGAAAAGGAACCCTTTTTTTGCTGTTGTTGTTGTTGTTGTGTATGTGTGTGTGTGTGTGAATGTGCACGCATGTGTGACTAAGTGAAAGTGGGGTGGGGGACAGCACAGCACAGCAGTAGAGCATTTACTTACATGTTATCAACTCACCAGTCACACACACATCAGCCAGAAACACACACACACATGCACAAATGAGAATTCTCTGTTCTGTGTCTGCTGACAACATCAACTGTTACTGTTTCAGTGTCACCGCCTTCAGTATTCACCGACAGCAGGGAATAATCAAAAATAGATAAGCTTGATCTAAATTAATATTTTATTCCGTCCGTCTGCACTTGTTTGTCTCAATTTGAGTTTCTAGCGTCTGAAGACAATGAGGCTGACTTAGAGGCCTCCCACTCAAAAGCACAAGCCTGCCTTGATGGAGGTGGACTTCAGTCTGCGAAGACAGTGTGTAACTCGCATGACTCAGCTATACCGGGTCAAACAGCCCATCGTAAACTGAAGCGTTCTCTGAAAAGTGGGTTAAGTTGAAATAAGTGTCTTAGATCGTGTGTTTTTAGCTGCATATCTGCTTTAAAGCTATGTGCTTAGAATCCACAATCCACAATCTACTTTATTTATATAGCACAATTTAACAAACACAAGGTTTTCCAAAGTGCTGCACAGCAAGATAAAACACCACAAAATAACACAACAAAAGCAAGATAAAAAGGTAAAAAACACAGTAGGATAACACGATAAAATAAGATAAGATCAATTAAAATGAAATCAGATAAAGTAAATAATAATAATAATAATAAAATAATAAAACAAAATAGGATAGAATAAATAAAATATATAAAAATATTAAAATAAAATAATAAAATAAAATAAAATGAAAATACAATTATAATTTTAATAGAATAAAATAATAATTAGAAGTGTACATAAAGCACAGGGCTTTCGAAATATTATGTCCACTGCCTTTGAACTGTGCTCCTTCCTGTTCTTAAGGCAAAGGCTTCATCATTTTGTGTGCATGCCTGACTTATGCCTGACTAATGTCTCAATCATCAAATAAAGTGGGCAGTGCAGCTATTACTGGCATATGCCAATGTCAAATCCTATGTTTGCCATCTTGTCACTTTCCAAAATGCAAACCATGTTAATTGCTACCCCCGGTGCCTGCCTGGGTGGTAGGTGTGCAGGTGGTGACTGATGGTATTAACAGCGATCAGGCAGACAAAACAGCGATGAGGTGATTAGTCAGGATACAGACGGCGGCCAATGTCAAATGCAGCAGGAGCAAAAAATGTACAGCACTTTTTCTAATGATGCTATAAGCCTGAAAAGTCCTCAACACTACGGGCTCTGTTCTGGTTAACTGGCCATTAGGGGTTCAACCAGGCTGAACGCTGGCGAGATGCAAATTTCGTCTGGCGTTAAACCAGTTTTAGGTGTTTTTTTTTTTTTTTTTTATTCACTGCTTTGGGATTTTCATGGTCTAAACTGACCTTGCCAGCGCTGAGATGGGTGGAGTGGTGCAGCTGAGTGTGTTTCCTATGCAGATAAGCAGCGCTGGGGCAGTTTTGATGCCACTGGTTCTGGTGTTAGATAGCGCCTCCGCCTTCGCCAGCCAAAAGCAGGTCTTAGTGAAAGTGATGTGCACTGGGCTGTTTTCCTGCAGTGGCACTGACTTCTCCAAAATCACATATCTAACCCTAACCCTTCATGAATGTTAGGCTTACTTAATTCTCCAAGCAAGAGAAACCTCCATATCAAAACTATGATTTAATTTGATTAAGGCAATAATACCAGTAAAGCCAGTGCTCTTGCCTTCAATGTCTGTAGACCTATTTGATTAGATTTTACCAGTATCTGTCATCCACAGCTGTCTAAAGGATGTATGAGAGCCTTCTCATATGGCTGATTCAATTTCTATAATCACCAGAAAGCAACAGGACCGGTATGCTGCTGACTGAGAGGAGCGGTGCACGTTTTCAAGGCACTGCGCAATTGTGCACTCGTTATCTAACGTGGATTAAATCAAGGTAAACCCACATCAGCTCCCACAGAAGTACACAGATGTCTCTGTGTACACCCAACTATTTGGCTGACACTCCAAGTTTATACAATGGAAAACCATCATCAATCGTCACTCCACATCCTCATCCAAAAATGTCAGGTTGCCTGGAGCAGCTGCCTGCATGCGGCCTCTCCTCTCCAACAGGGCTCCCAGTAGTAGCACCTGAAGCCTGGGGTTTCTATTTCTAACAGATATACGGTGGGATGGTGCAGAATAGTTCTGGTGCAATCTGATGGTGGGGAGATGGAAAAAAGACTGTGTTTGTGTGTGTTTTTAAGGACTAATATAATAGGATACTTCAATCAGCATCATTATGAGGCATTATCAGTTCCAAAATTAAGCCAAAGGACAACTGAGACTCGTAGCTCTGCAAAATTCAACCGTATTCAACGCTCAACAAACTAATTAATACTACTGTGGCATCATGAGAGCAATAGCAGGTTCACAAGTAAATGGAGCAAGTAAACAGCGATCGGGGCATGTACCGTGCGAGCTTGTGAAATCTGGGATGACAACTTGCTGAGGAGAGAACACAAAAGAATTTGAAAGAACAGACATGAGTAGCACACGTCTAATGTAAAGCTCGAGCTTCAAGACAAGAGAGGCTCGGGTGGTTTGGTTAAGACTCAAAGCAACCTTAATCTGTAGAGCAGGAGGTACAGAAACAAAATGTAACTGGTGATGTAATAGGAAAAAAAAAAAAAAAAAAAAAAAAAACACTTTCATGCCAGGCAAATTTGTCTTTGTTCAGATTGGACTTGACGTTATCTGCTTCAACTGCTGTTTTTTTTTCGCTCCGTGGAATGCACCAACCAAAACCATTTAATATCCTCTGAACGTACTGGATATTGTAAATAATGAATGACGGTCACTTTGAAGTGAAGTATTGATTTGAGCTAATATCTCCAGTGAATGTCAAGAGGGTTACCGCTTTGTGATATGTATAAACTGTTCCGAGCGGCTGGCAGACCCAAACAAATATTGCCGGGCAGTCTCGCTGGCTCTGCTTGCTCTGCGTGGTCAGTTCTGGAGAGGAACGGCTCCCCTGTGGATTTTTTGGAATTAGATTAGGAATGTGGTGCGAGGTAGCAGAGTTCAAGGGTTCAATTGCTGCCTTTTATCGTGAAAGTTATCCCTGGTGTCCAGACTTAAACACTTAGGATATACCTCTGCACACACGGGCTGATTATGGGATGGGTTTCAGAAAATGCGGTGTTATGCACGGTGTGGCATGAAAGCCTTTGCACAGCTTTATCTTGCTTCTCTCCACCATAAACTACAATTAGTTTTGTAGCTATCAATAATGCAGCATCTAACATATCATGTGTTTTCTCGGCAAAACATTAGAAAATGCAATCAAAGCGGATAGCGTGATAGATTTGCAGGGAATGCAGCAAAAACCATCTCACTGTATCATAACCTCGCATTTTTGCTCCACAAAGTGTGTGGACGGCCAGAGTAATTCCAATCATGTGGGAGCAGGGCTGGAAAATAAAAACAGCCCGCTCTCACCATGGTTGGCAGTTCAGTCATGCAGCTTCATCAGTCATGTGGCCTCCTGTGCCATCTTAATCATCCATTAACCAGGGAGATGTGAACTGTAGACAAACAGCATCAGTTCCACAGAGTGGGCAGAATGAATCCCAACATTATGACTTAGCCATCCAGAAACCCCCTGTCAGGGGAGATGGATCAACTGCTACTCCAAGAGAAGTCTACATGTCGATGCTGAGTGATAAAGTCCATCGTTGCTCAGCATGCTGAAATATTGCGTCCGACGTGAAGTGTGGAGTCTCGTGGTTCGCCATGTGTGGTTGGCGTGATGGATAACGCGCCCTCTCTGGAAGTTAAAGCTACGCAAGGCGAGATTTTTTGAAAAGTAAAAAAAAAAAAAAAAAACAGTTTCATTAGTCTGAATCACACACAACAGAGCTAAATGGAGAAGCCTTAAATGAACTGACTGAGAAGCCATAGATTTGTCCAATTTGACCCAATTAGCTTAAGCTCAAAATTTAAGAGAAACTACACTGCAAAAACGCAAAATCTTACCAAGATTATTTGTCTTATTTCAAGTCAAAAATGTCTTATTTCTAGTCAAAATATCTCATTACACTTAAAATAAGACATGATCAGCACAGAAATAACTTGTCTTTAGACAATATTCACTTGTTTCAAGTGAAAATTCGCTTGAAACAAATGAAAATTTGCTTGTTTCATTGGCAAAATTTGCCAGTGGAAAAAGTGAAAATTCACTTGAAATAAGTGAAAATTAGCTAGAAACAAGAAACAAATTTTGCCAACGAAACAAGCAAATTTTCACTTGAAACAAGAGACAATTGTCCAAAAACAAGTTACTTCTGAGGTGATCATGTCTTATTTTAAGTGTAATGAGATATTTTGACTAGTAGTAAGACATTTATGACTTGAAATAAGACAAATAATCTTGGTAAGATTTTGAGTTTTTGCAGTGTAGAAGAGCTCAGATCTCTGCCAGTCGTATCTCCCTTTCTCCATTGCCCAGACATAGGCGACAAACCACCCCCTTTTTCGCCTACCAGGAGAAGAGAAAATACATGTCTGCCCTTGTCTGGTGCTAAAGCATAGGTGAAAAACTGAGCCATCAACTGCAGTAAAAATCAAGTTTTTCAAAGGTTTTGATTCACCGCAACCATGAGAGATCCTTGATCAAATGGACATAACTGTGCACAAAAATATTAGGCTGATAGGCCCTGTAGTATGTGAGATGAGCTGTAGACAGATAATACACATGGACGGATCCACACATGGACAAACACACGCCCAAATAAAATGTCCCCTCCTGGCTGTTGCATGGCGGACATACTCTCCTACACAGCGGCCGTCCATCCAGTTATTGAGCTCCTCAAAATTCTTACAGCTACCTCACGCTGCCATTTGGAGTCGCCATGTGACGGCACAGTGCAGCTTTAAAAGATCAGAGGCCCGTCTCAGAGTTCACTGTGTTAGCCAGCTAAGTTCAGGCTTAACCCCCGGCTCTTCAGTGTCAAGCAAGGTGCATCACTTTGGATCACCATGGTAACTTAAGCTACACGGTCAAAGGCAAAGCTCTTTGGAAAAAAAAATAAAATAAAAATGCCATTTCCACTCCAAGAGGATCCTGTGCACTTTTTTTTTTTTTTTTTATAAATAACCCTTCCCGCGACAATTCCATCTCAAAAACCTGCTTCTGAACAAGAACAAAGCATTCAAAGGAATGAGATAAGTAATAAGTGAACAGATTGTACGGGGGGATATTGCTGAATTAACACGCGGGAAGAAGGCCTGTAGAGAGTAGCAGAACCCTTTTGTTTTCCAGTATGAGTTATTATTCTAGAGATTAGATACTTAGTTGATCAGAGATATAAATGTTTGCAGCATTTACAGGCCACGTCCTCGCTATAGTTGTAGCTTGGGAAGTGGGTTCGTATTAAATATGAGGTGGCTCACACTGGTTGACAGTGAATTAAATTTACCGTTAGATATGCACCTGCAATTATTTCACAGCATTCCCAAGAGCGATTGATGCAATATACTACACCTTTGTTGCCAACACGGAGGCCAACTTTCTAAATAGGAAATGTTTCCACAGCCTCGATGTAATGGCACAATGCTATATCAATGAAATGTTTCCACTGTGCTTAATGACAGGCCAGTGATAAGCCTATTTACTTATGCATTTACACTATCTGCAATTTCCCACCAGCAATTTTCTCCAGCCTTGGCAGGGGCGGTACTTTTCGCAGTTGCAGTGGTTTTGTATTGCTCATACGTGTTCATTATGAGAGTTTGTTGTTCTTGAGAAAACATGAATTTTGATAATCCATTTTTTCCCCATACCCTCTTTACAGTCTACTTAACGTGCTGAAACTGTCAGCGGCATATTGTGTGCTCATAATCCCTCAATTACTTATTGTGTTTTTTCAATTCTTTATTTTCTATGCTTTGTTTGTACGGTGCGCTTCTATTCTGTTCCTTCCTCGCCGCTATTACTTTTGCCACTCCAACAACATAATTCCCCGCCCCGGGAGATCAATAGCTTCATCTTATCTTTCATACATGTTTTGGATCTGTTCACGTTGCATGCAGCTGAATATGTATGTTACCGACTCCGCCTCTTTCATGTGAACGTGCCGGATTGACAAATCCTCGGTCGACAGAGCCTCTTGATAAAGCCTTTAGACAAGATCGACGTCGTAAGGTAGCACACACATTGCTGAACTACGTCTGAACAGCCTCGTGAGACAGGGCCCTGATTGGTTGTTTCTCCTCCCCCCCCATATATCCTTCTCCTCAGCCATTTAACCTTTGCTAGTTTGAGTTGTATCTGTATTTCTTGTCCCTTGCTGTTAACAGGGGGTTTCAGGGTGAGCCTCGCAGCATCGCTAATATGCCACTTACGTGCGAGTGTGTGGCGGCGGTGTTGGACCTTTCCATCAACACACATCCGTGATGGAAAGGTCACTGCACGCCCAATTAGCAGTGACATTTACAATTATGATTCTTGATGACAGGTAACAAGAGTTCCAGTGGGCCAGGAGATCACTTAATCCCGAGTTTGCCAAGAGAGCATTCAAGAATAGGTCATCGATCAGGGGAATAAACTCATCCGGGAGCAGAAGGCGACTCAGAAACACTCTTAGCATCTTATTTGTCGGTTGTACAACAGACAGCCGACAGACTACGGGTAAACCGCAGCAGATGCAGCACGTAATCCTCCATAAGGGTTTATTTACCTCTCGAGTGCAACACAAAAGACGGACAAAAACATACACGATGTGATTGGCATTTTAAAAGTGGGTGTGGAAAATGGGGCATAGACACTGTCACTCCGTGTGGATTCCCTTCACCTCCTGCTAATCCAAGATAAATTTCAGAGCCAATGAACTGCTGCTCGGGCGCCCAACTTTGTAAAGGATGAAAGCGGCGATGACGTATTCAAACTAGGACGCAGGGATTGGAAAGTCTAAGCAGTGACGAGTCGATTTCACCTCAGAAGAGATGAATTTGAGACTCACTGGCCCGGAAGGCAAGATTCTTACTGTGACAAAATTATTTTCCTGGAGCCATCGTTAGAGCACTGGCACAACTCTGCAGTTGTGCAGCAGGCGAATGTTCTGAATATTCACTGCTGGCTGTTATCCTTAATTTTCTACACGCTCTGTTGATTTGGGACTACTGCCCAAAATCCTTGAGTTCATCTCTGCTTAAAGGTCTGTGAATTGCTGGGTCTTCATGGAGCGGCTGTTCTGCACTTCGCTCGGGGAAGGGAATGAGACATCACATGAAATCTTATGTCTCCACTGCGTTTCACCTCTGTGTTCACCCTCTGCAGACATTCAGGGAGACAAGTCCTCACCGAGGAAGCTCTGACCAACACAAATGCATCCACTCCAGTTTAAACTGTCAGAAAAGCGAGTGTTCCAGCGCTCTGACAGGCTTTCCACAGCGGATCATGTTTTTGGACGCAGGAATTTGAGACTCTCGTCCTTGTTTGCTTTTCCAACACTGCCTCATAGGCTCGAGTGCTGCCCCTGCCTTGGCATTGGCTGTAATTACATGCTGTATGAAATCTAAATTTGCACATAGCAGTGGCTCCAAAGACTCAAAGACGGAATCTTAAAAGAGCACGATGGATTTCCACGGCAAACCCATGTTCACCCAGTCACACGACCGATTTATCTAGCGTGGCAGGGGACCAACTCGGGACCGCTGCTGCCCTGCCCCCAGTGACAGACAAGGATTTGTGTGGTAAAAGCTGGCCAGCAACTGGGTGAGAGTCGCATATTCTGTGGGTGGTATACATGCTCAGTGATGTGGTTCAAAGCAGCCGAGCTAAGTTCCACTGGCAATTAATGAGGCATTTCATTCAGATGGCGGGTAGTGGCCCCAAATTTGAGCACACATGCTTCAAAACCATTGCTGATTGATGCTATTTGCCTCCCTTTATTCTGTTGTTTTGCTTTATTTGACTGGGGTTTGACGCTGTATTTTAAGATTTAAAAAAACCATCTTGGTCTGATCATAAAAATCTGATAATGGCCAATCATTATCCTCCGTGGAGGTGAGGATATGATTTTACTCCGTGTTTTTAGAGGTGTGAGACTGTAAAAAAAAAAAAAAAAACACCTCATCCTGCCTTAAGCTGCTGGTAACCCACCAAAAAAAAAAAAAAACATATTTCATGAGAACAGCTTTCTGCAGAGTTAGTATGTTTCTGCAGAATTTTGGTGTCCTGTGATCTCAATGCTTTGCAGGCTTACAAGTTCTGGGACTCATTTTTGGCACGAAAACGTCAGCATAACATATCAGGTATCAGCGGCTTCAATCCGAAAAATATTGGCGTCATTATCTGCTGTCAAAAACCCATACCAGTCAAACCCCAGCAAATTTAACTTCAGCTGTTTGACTGCAGATTTCATCACAAGGACCGACAGCATCCTCAGCAGCGCAGAGGCCCTGCAACCAGAGCTGTACTCGGAGCCGGTTTTGATCATTCATTCACAGAGGTGTGGAGTGAAGCTTCTCAGCAGTGTTGCCAGTTCTGTTCTAAAATTATCATTTCCAACAAGTGCCCGGCATTGACTTTGCTTTTATAAAAACAGAGCGCTTGAAGTCTGTGGCAATGGACATTGAAATGCCAGATCTGTCCTTTCTTTTTTTAGCTGTAGAGAATCTGTCAATACCCGACAAAGGATCGTACACCGACTTTAACAAAGCCTATGAATTTGACTCCGAGGCCACGGAGAGAATGGATACATTATCAACGTGATTAATATGTGGCTCCTCATGGTTGGCACTACACATAGCCTAGGTCAAAGGTGACATAACAATTGGGTCCATTGTTCTGCCTCTGAGCTGACCAAGGCTGCTATTGTACCACTTTCCCAGAGATTGTTGGCGCCCTTCAGCTCTGCAGGTTTCTGCACTGACCTCTAAACAACCTCTCATCCTCTGGGCTCATAGGGAGCTTTTACATGGCTGCCTCTTTATTCTGTGGCAATAAGACAAAAGCGAATGAGAGCAACTTTGGAGCATGGGAAGAATCCAAATGCCGTTTGACAAAACTCTGCAAGACAAATTAGTCGAGACGACGAGGTTAAGTGTGACAAGTGCTATCAGCCCTGGGAACTTCTTTCGCCTCTCTGGTGTCTTCATTTGTTATTGTTTCATAACGCCTTCAAGCAGGGGAGCACTTTGAAACCATGCCTCAGGGAGTCTCCTTTAACAGAATACACTTCTGAGAAGTCGACATGGAGATTATGGTTGCACCACTGCTACTTGAACTTAAACTCTATTTCTTAACTAAACAGTTTAAGATAACACACAGTATGACGGACAGATCTTCAACATGAATAATTCAAGAGGTGTACTCTAATGTGTAGGAATGGTAAAAAAAAAAAAAAAAAAAAAAAAATTCCACTTTGAAAAAAAAAAAAAAAAAAATTCCAGATGGAAAGTAGCAATCCGGTTCAGCAAGAGTGGGCACTGCAGAGCTATTTTTTCTTCTTTTTTTCAGTCAAGCGAACACCTCTTTAAATGCCTTCTGCAGCACCGAGAAAGAGAAAAAAAAAACCTACTAAAATCCCAATTAGATCCTGTGACGAGATCACATATATTCCACATGACACTCTAGGACTGTTAACTCTGTCTAGACAGAGGTTAGGGAAGTAACCCGCTTGTTTCCAAATGCCTCAAAAGGAGAGAGAGAGATCCTACCCGCTCCCCATCGTCTCTTTTTCCATCCATTATTTGTGTGATCCCTGGTGTTGCCAAACTCCATAAAGCCTATGCTACATACTGATTATCTGTCTGGCCTGCATATGGGTGAGTGGAAGGCCTGAGAAATTCAGTGTCTCCTAGAGACTGTGGGTTCAGACAATTTATTTAAAGGTCAAAGAGCAAGGAAGCTCCGTCTGACCTGATATTTGTGGGTGTGCTTTTAAAAAGTAAGGCCTCTCCACTGTTTGCTGGTCATGTCAGTGATGAATTCAAGCCTGACAAAGACAAGTGGTCAGAATTTATTCATGTGTAAGACTCCGCCTGTCCAAATAGCAGACAGGAAGGAAAACTGTCGGTCTGACTGGCAAGTGTCGTTGTGATCAGCATAGCAGATCAAATGACAGTTCGTCTGCAACGTTATAAAACACGGCGAAATCAAAAGCGAGCGTTTCTGTGTGAAATCGACCCCATCCGCATCCTCCTATAGAGGTCCAGTGCAGCAGGAGTGTATTTCATTTCTATTGTGTCATCTGTTAAACTCTTTATGCTACAAATTCCCTCAAGCGTTCGTTCCCTTAGGACCCTCCAGCACACAATATAAAAACCACTACCGCCAAGGTCTGGTGAACGAATGACATCTTTCAAGACCCTGTTAAGTGTACACAGCTGTGAAGAAATGGGGAAAGCACAGGGAAATGTAAAATAACCTCGCAAACAATACCCCCATTAGTAAAAGATCAACGAGGACTCAGTAGTCTCTGTAGTTTTGTGTAATCTGCTGCTGGACAACGGGCGATGGGTTTAGCATAAGCAGACGGTGACTACAGTATGGAATTGTGTACATCAAAGCCGAGGTTCAAAATCTTTTCATTAAAAAAGGCTGGTACCGAGAGTGGTCACAGCTGTTTTCTATATAAGCGTGCAGTCTAGGCCACAATAGAAAAGCAGAGGAAAGGCATGGTTTCTGCAGCGGCCTGACGCTGCTGAGTGAATTTCACATTCCTGTGGGTGCTATTCTTTTAATGGACCAGGAGCCATTTACCACGTGCATAATCATTAAACCTCAAAAACAATAACAACAACAAAAATGTGCAGAGCGATGCCTGAGAAGATATGTTAACTCGTTCTGCCAGGACTAGTTTACCAGTTTGGGGGGTGTTTAAACGCTCAAAATAAAGTGTTCGAACACACCAAACATAAAGCGCAATGGCCCAAGCAGTAGGAACAGTCATACCCCTCGCTGCTCCGGTATTATGTCATTTGCCAGCGTCCAATTTGACAGTGACTGAACAAGACCTGACTGTAGTTTTCAGCTTATTCAGTGTGACTGTGGATGCAAATGCTTGGCTACTTGATGGATCTATTTTAAAGCCCTCCCGCTGAAGTGGAGGGAACAGTACTCCAAAAACGGTTCATTAATATTTAACAGATGTCGGTCGGCTATGTGGTATTTTCAGGAGCAAGTGATCCCTTCTACGCCGATACCGTATAATACACAGAAAGAGGAAAAAAATCTATACAGCTTATTGGTATTAGCTTTGTTGTTAAAGTAGGCCCAGGGCCTGTGATATTAAAAACAAATGGAGTGAGGTTTTCATTTTCATTTTCTCCCTGACCACAGAAATGAGAACATCATGGCCCGTTGTTCATAAATAGTTCACCCTTTTGGGATCAGGCTGTCTGTCATAGTAGGCCAGTATGATACATGGAAAAGCACATGTGCCGAGTTTAATTAGGATACTCGGTCTTCACCCCATCATGCGTTCCTTTGTTTCTATTCTGGTAAGAACACACATGCAGTTTGAAGGTGTCCCTCTGCAACTCTTCATCAGCAAAGAAAGAAGAAGGTCTGTCCCAAGAAATCAGAGTCCAAGAGACGACCTGTTACTGTGCCGTGAGCTTCTGTGTGGCCACGGCTGCAGTTCACAAGTTCAGTCTTGAGAAAACTTTCGAATTCTCAAACTTCTCAAACTTGGCCCTGGCCTTGGCCAATATAATATATTGATATTTTCTTTCCTTTTTAAAAACTTCAAAAGTGGGTAAGAGATTTTGACCTTTGATTAATAAATCTTAAGAATTAATTAGTTGGATGTTGAAGGGTCTGATGCAGAGCTCCTGTAAATCTACACCTCTCTTCATCCATCACACCAGTAAACTGCATGCTCAGTTATGTTTTCAGAGGAATATCATTTGTTGTGGCTCACATTAGTTTGTAACGTATCACCAAAACGTATGCAGTCACTTAGTATGAAGTCGTTTTTGGTGCCTAAATCTGACCTTATCTCTAACCTTAATCAAATCATTTTTGTTACTTAAACCTAATCTTTCCCTAACTGTAACCAAGAGGTTTTTAATGCCTAACCCTAACCGTGAAACACTGACATGCTGTGAAAGCCAGAAAGAAAGATATGTCAGAAATGAACCTAATCCACTACAAAATCCGTTTCTCACGAAATGTAATTGAGAATGCAGTTTAGTTTCATGGGAACATCATTTTTTAGGACATTGTGATCCTGGAGATAGTCCTTAAGCATCATTTTTATGTTTGGAATAGAAACGGACTTGCTTTATTGCTTATTTTGGTCTTGCTCTTGAATTGGACATCATTCGCTCTGGTCCTATTCTTGGCTTGGCCTTGACGCCCCTTTGGCTGTTGTTCATGACTTCAGCTCGACCGGATCTGATCGTAGCATTGATTTGAACTCTACTAATTTGGCCATGCTGACAATCCTGTGTGAGTGGTTGTGCATCCAGACAGATGAGGAGGGTCTTAAATCCATGGAGAGAGGGTGATACAACACCCCGAGCCACTCCACATGTCTACTTCCCTCAGGTTCACATGCTACTTAAGAGGCCCACGTGGAGACATAAATTAAAGGGATGTCTTCAACCATAAAGCGGCCTCTTAAAAGCGCGCGCCTGGTTGATGCAGCTGGCCTGGTCTTTCCAACAAACAGGCTCCAAATGCAACCATATATGGAGCTTGCTTCCTTATGCAGACGATATACATGCGCCTGAGCCTTGAACCTAAACTACACCCCAACATTTCTCTTCGGGCGATGAAAGCAATGTGCAAGAGATTCCAGGTGGATCAATGTAAAACAAATTGACAGCTTTTCTGACAGTTCCACCCCACTCAAAATTACAGTAACATACATAGCTCTAAGTGGCAAGATGCTTTTAAGAATGTTATATAACCTACAAAGCAATTGCTCAGATGGCCCTTTGATTCAGTTATGGCAGCAACTGAGATAGGTTTTCCCCTCCTCCTCCTCCACTGGTTCAGTTACTAGCAGTAAGAGCCAATGTGTCTAGCAGCTGGTAGCATATGGGGTCTCTCCCCCTCTTGACTTGTATGGGATGAGAGCACAAAGACGCCAGCAGTGCACAGCTGTCTAGACAAAAGCAGGCGAGACACAGAAGGAAAAAGCCAATGAAGTTAAACTGGACACCAGGCCACAGGGGGATATATATACTCCACTGCTTCGAATGGCAGTAACGAACCATCGCGTACAGTACATGTGCCAAACTCGGCTTTCATTCTGTCGCACTCTGAAACGCTGCGAGCGGCGGCCGCATTCTCCCGAAGCAAAGTTTGACATTGCTTATGCGCCGAGGAGAATGTTCTGGACCAGTGCGGAGGTGTTCGGTCTAAAAATGTAACCTTACTCCCAACACATGTTTCTGGGCTCGCTTCTGTACAGGGGGGCAGAGGGGTTGGATGAGGATGGAAGAGGGCAGCCAGCCTGTGTGAACAACAACACACATAAAAGGGAATAGCAAAACACTGAACCGGCTACCAAGTATGTAACCCAAAAACAACCCCGCAGCAGTGACCGAGCACTATAGAACAATATGTTCTCTGTTGACAGAGGGGGGGGAAAAAATGAGACATGAACAAGGTGCAGCGCGCAGATCTATTTTTGCAGAAATGGGTGTAAGAGCAGAACAGCACCGTGTGCAGCTGAGGCCTGGTGCAGACATGAAGGGGCAACAGCAAAGATATTTACTGCCCCGTAGCACAAAATAACCATCATCTATTTACGGAGGTTGAAAGCATTGATGATCACCATCAAGGACTCAGTTATTGCTTCACCAGATATTCATGTTTGGATGGTTCAATAATGAAAGGGCAGTGCCAAAAGGAGAGTCGCCAGCATCACAAGAATCAACATAAAAGCTAAAAAAAACAAACCTCTTCATCTGTAGATAAAGGTAAAGTTCACCCAAAATAGAAAAAGAACGATACAATCAGCTGAAGAGTACCAGAAAAGTTTATCCATCACACTTTGCGGGTGTTTTTCAGCAGGAATTAGTTCCCCAACAAGACTCAACCCTGACGGCCGTGGGTTTTGCTGGGTACCATTGTTGTTTTGGGAAGCGCTGATGCTGTTTAGCCTTTCCACATGTATTTTTTTTTTTTTTTTTTGACAGATTGAGCTCCACAAATCAATGCCCATCCAAACCTATTGTACCGGGTTGCTGGGAGACAGATTGAGAAACCTCGCCAGCTCATTCTGACACAATACGGATGGACAGATTGCAAGTTCTAATGACTAACACGGTTGCAGTTGCTACTGTTCACCAATAGGGGTTGATAAAGGTCACAGAGTACTTAATTACCCTTTAAACACATTGGGTACTTAGATCTTTAGATCTCGAGGGTCATCTTTTATTCTTTATTTTTGATTTACTTAATCTTGTACTCTGTGGATACTGCTGAAAAGTGTGAATTTCCTTCGGGATGAATAAAGTATCTATCTATCTCTATCTAAAGGGATGGTAAAATAAAATTTGCATTTTTTCATTCAAGCTTTTACATTTCTAATTATTATTTTATCACTGATTGTGGCCATCATCAGGGAAACAAGAGGCTGAAATTTCCTCTTTACAGGTCTGCAGCTTGATTTTACCTGATTCAAACCTGATTCATGTTAGAGTGGAGCAATTCAATCAGAACACAAAAAATGGCACGGCTATATTAGACGGGGGCGGTGGCGGATGTGAACTTTCTCACATCGCCTCGACGGCTACAATCCGGCGAGGTGTAAGATCTTGGAAAATGAGCTCCACGGCAGTGCCAGCTAAGAAAACATTTCTTAACATGCTACTGCAGCGCTCGTAAGACAAGCAGGATCTTTTCACTACAGTCACTTGGTCTTACGAAAACGGTGACAATATCGTTACCCAACAAGAGGAACGGAGGCCCAAGAAAATGAAGCCCCCAAAACTTTTATGTTATTACAGTCACTGACTTTAGAGGACTCTCAAATCTTGTTGGATGTTAATGATAATCCCCATTTTAAGCGGGTTAACCACCATATTAACACAAGGCAGGTTTGCAACACATGCAGGCTTTAGGCTAAAGCAGTAAACACACATCACCTGTCCTCCTTCAAGCCCGTCTGAAGTCATAAAGCACTTATGCACACACAGGATAGACTGCAGTTCGCCATCCTCGGTGGTTACTGAAGTGGAAGATCTGTTTTTATATACTGTAGATCACCACTAAAACAAACAGCTGAGAGGATGGTCTGTGTGTGTGTCTTCTATATAGGTCAAGTCGAGAATGCAAGGTGGGGGATATTCTCGTGTTTTGCTCTTGCAGAAACTTGATGAAAAGAGGCATTCCGAAGATTTTTGGATATCAGCATCAAAATCTGGCGACTTTCATCGTATCACAGCTCTAACTCACCACAAAAAGATCCAGTACAAACCCAGTGTCGGCAGCTACTGCCATCTCGGGCTCCTTAGTGGTCGTTGCAAGCGATTAATTATATTTGTTCATTTAGCAGTATTCGCATTTTAGTGCAACATGCATCAGCATCACATGCCGACATTTGTACAACACACTTCGCTATGCAAGAATCCAAAAAAAAAAAAAAAAAATGTATGGACAGACTGAGTAATGGGTCTTAGTCGTGATGAAGACAAGTAATGACTTTCAGTAAACACCGCACCTTCTTTTGTTTCTCTCTTCTCGAGTGCCTACTGGAGTCTGACACGGTGGGCTGCAGAGCGCTCACGAGTGCATTCTGATTTACTGCTGAAATGCAATTTCTCCCGCTCTCTTATCCAAATGTAGTCTGCACCACACTGATCACATTAGCCGTGGCGTTTGAGTGCACTTCATTTCGTTCGGAAGGCTGAAATAGAATGTAAGACGCAGCAAAGGCGAGCACACGCGAAATCAAGGCCTCAAAGTGGAAAGCGGTATATGATTTCACATTTATTTAATAGCCGCCCCGTCTCGAAGTGGTTAACTGACCAGCCGGCATGAAACTGCTGAGACTTAAGCGGGAAATGACTTTCTATTCATCCGGCCCAATTTGTCTGTCATTATTGCAGAAATGCTCGAGAGAACAAAACAGTCATGGGTGTCTAAAAAAACAGAGAGCATTAATGAAATACCGCGGAATCACACCCGTTTTGAGTTTTCACATTCTCTGTAATTGGGTTTAATTATTTGCTTTTCCAGAGCTGAGGGGGAAATCCTAGCCAAAAATCATAACGATATCAGTTTGGGCCCATGTAAATGAGTATTGTCAGCTCATTTTGTTTTCGTTTTCCTCGGGGCACCGGAGGCATTTCGAGGCGTTATCATGCACCCGACCAGCCCTCAACCGCTGGGAAACGTCACGGTCGGGGGGAGCTAAGGTTTCTTCGCTTTGTTCCTGAAGCCAAGTGGCAGAAAGGGAAAAAACTCCGGTCCCTAAACGTCTCTTTTGGAGCGGCGAGGGAGAAATCTCACTCGCTGCTTAGGTCTGAAAGCATAAATGGGACGCATGCTGACTTGTCGCTGACCGCCGCACAGGAACCAGTGAAACTTAAAAATAGGTGGAAGAATATTTGTGGAGCAGACTGGAATAAATTAATCCAGCCGTTCTCTGGCAGAGACGGAAAACTGAAGGCAAAGGTTTGCCAGCTAAATGAATTCAGTTTGTATAAGCGAGGGTCATTTTCAATACTGTGTACAGATGGATAGACAATATTACTGTTGGCAAGGCTGCAATTCTAGCTTGTTGATCTATGAAACAATCCTTCACACTAAGGTCTCAGGGATTACTTTTTTTTTTTTTTTTGTTAAATCCCTCAGTTTAACCCACCAGGAGCTGCTGAAAAGCAAAGACTGTGGCCTTTGCCTTGCTCTGAAGCTCCTGGGACCGCGCTGGAAATCAGCGAAGTAACGCATGCATACAGTTCACAGCTCGTTTATTATTATTTTCTGATTGAAAATGAGCACGGTCGACGATGCAGTTTCAAACGGGAGGGCAAACCACTTTGTTTACTAATGTTAAGGATGAAGAATAAAAGAATAAAAGCCCTCAGGTCCCTGCCAAGACTAATAACCCATAGAAGTGATGCAACACTTTAAAATACCTGCCTTGAATCTAATGTGATGTCAAATGAACACAAAAGCATAAACTATGGAGCTAAATTCTCCCATATTTTGGTTTATAAATGAGTAAAAGAGTGGCACTGCTAAGTCATATTCTTTTGAGAATTATACAACGGAACTGCGTACGTCATTATGTCTAGAAGGAAATGTGTTTTTGTCGCAGATTATTTGTGTGTTTTTCTGGCGTATCATGAATACATTTCTAATCAACATATCTTGTATAATATCTAGGCATTTTAGACAGTTTTTTCACCTTTAGCCACCAAAACAGTTTGGTTAAGGTTAAGCAAAGGTTAGGTTTAGGCTTAAAAACAGCTTCCTCCCAGCACGGACTTCAGATTAAAGCTGCATTCGAAATCGCCGACTAACATCCTGCCTACTACACACTACAGCAGTGTGTACTGCATACTGCTGATTCAACCAACCATTAGTCTGCTATTACCAGCAGACTGAAGTATATTGCTAAGAATCCCAGAATGCATTTCTACATTTGCTACCCTTTTCGTTCCCACACTGTCAATTTGTCACTTGAATAAGTTTTATCATTTTTATCAGGTGACAAACTTGTCATGCAGATGACCGATATGGTTTATCCAAATAACGGCTGTTTGGAAATTTGCTCCGATGTTTTTTAGAGACGCCAAACAACTCTCGAGCTCGCCACGGTGCAAAATAAGCACACTTCCTGTTGTTTACAAAATAAAAGTCTGGATTTGGTGCAATGCATTCTGTGAAGGCTGAGTATAACCAGTAAGCTCATGTTACAAAAACAAAAAAAAAATTTGCGAATCTAGTTTACAAAATCCACAAACCATGCAGTTGGAACGCTCTACAAACCCAATCTGAGGTCATACTTGAAAAAATCAAATCTGAATACTTGAATAGTTTGTTAGCGAACACAGCCTTATGATTTCAAACGTTCTTGTGCGACGTTCCAAATAAACAAACAAATAAACTTAATCTGCATTTTAGCTGCACGATAACGTATATTTTAAGAGGCAGGACTCAGAGACATTCTTCAAACTTTTTCGTCCACCCTCTGAATTCCTCCGCTGAGTGATGAGTTATCCTTCGTCTTTAGCGTCGTCTTCCTCGCCACATTAACTCCCTCGCCGTATGTGGGTCACACAAATGAACACAATCGGCGTTGGTCAATAAGCCAGCACTTGGCTTAGTGTTTACAATTCTCCAGCTTAACCACATCCGACTGATAGAAAGCTTTAACTACCTTCTAATCCCCACAACCCAACACACACACACACACACACACACACCCCTGGCTATTAGGCTGCCTCACACAACAACCACTGTTGGCAGAAAATAAACTAAGCTGTGAAGTTAAAGAAAAGATTAGAAAAAAAAAAAAAATTGCTGGTTTACAAATTAAAAAGTCCTTTCGGAGCAGTGGGACCGTGGTGATGTTCCTCGTGAACAAACAGATCCCAGGGAACGCTGACAAGCTGCTAGATTACCTTTCCTCGATCAAAGACATCAGTCGAGCCTGGAGGACGCCGACAATCCAGGGTGAACGCAAACATCACCACAAGAGACTTTTTTTTTCAGTGGGTGACGTCTGATGACATATGCATTGAAAATACGTTGTGCATTTATGTATAGAATTACGATTATGTATGATAACACGAGACTGACCCTCGGAAACACTTGGAAAAGTTGTTTTTTTTTTACGTATTTCCTCCTCTGTACACAATTCCCTGTGTAATTATTGTTGGAAAGAGTCTTGTCTAAAAGCTACTCTAAAAATATAATAATTATCCTAAAAAAGGAGAATACAGTTGGTTTACAGAACAAAAGTGGGAGAAAGTCAAAAATGTGATTTATTTAACTTTAATAGTGCTTTAGATAATAATCTGTGCTTTTTACCTTTTTTTTTTTTTTTACATGAACCCTCTGAAACACTCGGAAAAAGCTGTTATTTTTACATATTTTCCTCCTCTGTGCGCAATCCTCTCTGCAATTTTTTGTTGGAAAGAGTCTTGTCTGAAAGCTCCTCTAAAAATATGATAATTATCCTAACCTTAAATTGAAAGTAAAAAATGAAAGGAGAATACAGTTGGCGTACAGAACAAAAGTGAGAGAAAGTCAAAATTGTGGTTTATTTAATCTTAATAGTGTTTTAGTTAATAATCTGTGCGTTCCACAAAAAAAAAAAAAAAAAAAAAAAAATTATCTCCAACAGCCAAAGCTGCAATTTTGAAAAATATTTTGGGAAAAAAATGGGTGAAAAAAGGGAATTTTGTTTAGAGAGGGTTCGGGTTCGCTTGTCGTCGGCCAGGCTCGGCAAAGTGGCAGCGGGAGATAAGAGGTTTGCACTTTTGAAATACGGAAAGATTTCATTACCCATAAATCATGTAAGATGCTATCAGTCAACCTCATATTCCTCTTGCCCAAATGTATTTTCCTTGTCTGGCGGCGGCGGCGATAGCGATGCGGTGCAGCTGTTATTGCTGAGTCCGGCTTTCTGCATACATCCGTTTTTTTGGATTTCACCTCCACCTACGCGCTTTCGACTTCCCTGTTACCTGTCCCCTGCAGCTCCACCTGGTAACACTGACTGACGAGCGGCGTGTATTCGCAGGCGATGTGTCCCTCGTGTTGCTTTAAATTCTTGTTTCTCGAGGACGCGTCGCCGTCACGTCAGCCTTATCGAGGTGTGGCCGTGACAGAGATCGCTGCTTATTCAATTGAAGTGCGAGGAGCGGCCTGAGATCCTTTAAGCAGTGTTTCACTTTGGAAAAACCTTTTCTTTTCACTTTGCACCACACACACACACACACACACACACCTCCACAGCCGTTCAGGAGCAGCCAGCGTTTTGACATGAGCTGCCCCGGGGATTCGCTGTCACTCCTGGCATCCAGGTTTTTTTTTTTTTTTTCCCCTCAACTGTCAAGATCAATAAATCTTTAAGAACAACCCTGGACACCAAAATAAATAATATTGCTTAAGTCTGCTTAGGTTGTTTGTTTGTGTAGCAGAAGTCCAATTTTAAAGGGAAAGTTTGCCCATTTTTAAGAGTGTGATGTTATTTTCTGCATCCCATCCCAGCTGTCATGTGGGACATTAGTTGTGCTATCTTCCTCTCATACTGGCTGGATGCTCCAAATGCTAACTGTTAGCCTCCTGCCATTGAGGTGAACCTCCCCCCGGCTAACATTTTGAAAAATAACCGCTTTAATCCACTCAAATTAGGCTTAACTTCACTTTGCATGTGTAACTTTCCTAAACTAAAATGCACTTATGACTGGTGAGTGCACGTGAATGAATCGTTTTGCTAAAGTTCCTGTTTTTAACCATATTTGTATTTATATCAGCATCCAGGAAGATCCGGTAACCTCTGCACTTCCTGAGGAGCCGTCTTCGTGTCTTCGAGGACAGAAATAAACCGTCCGCAGGATCAGCACTAAGAGCGTAGACCACACAAGAAAGTTAAAAAAAAACAGTTCTCCAACACATGAAACTCAAATTTTATGGAGCAATTCGAGAGATTTAAGGTGGTTTTGTTTGCTGTTAGCCGGGGGGAAGTGCACATCAATGGCAGGAGGCTAACAGTTAGCATTTGGAGCATCCAGCAGGTATGCAGCACTCAGTAACAATGAGAGGAAGACAACACCACTACTGTGCTACAGAACGGACGGCGAGGGAGAGAAATATTATTAAAAAGTTCCACATGAGTGAACTATCCCTTTAAGACGGTACCGTCAGTGTTTTTTCCCCATTCGTGAGTGGCCATGTTTGACCGCTACTGAGCTACAAAGGCACGGACTCTCGAAAGGCGAAACGTTACGGCCAAATGGTATTTCACTTTAAGCGCACACGCAAAACACAATCCACTTTCCGTGCAGTACACAAAGCCGATTTACCATCCAGAAAGGAAATGCTTCCTCCTGGCACATGGCAAAAGGAGCACGTCAGCCCCCCAAACAATGAAGTATGGTTTCATCATGGCTCACTAACACAAGTCTCTAAAACTGTCCAGGCCAATAACTCACGCTGCAGACATAATAACCTGACCATGTTGAGAGGCCTTCTCACCTTGCAGTGTGTTTTAGTCATGAAACTGTCACGGCAACACCCATAACTAATCCCCAGCTCTGCGGGCACCGCGCTTAACAGTCCCGCTCCTCTTCCATGTATCTTTCCGCGACAATAATAACACCGAGAGATGCGTCTCACGTTGCGACGGGCCCGGACATCTGGACCTCAGCAGACGAGGAGCGAGACAGTCTTAGGCTGCGTTCACGCCGCGGGCCTCCATCTTTATTTCCTGCCTCTTATATCTGATTTTTTCTGCGTGACTGTTCATATCTACAAAGAGATGTAACCGATATCCAGTGCTGATATGGTGCAAGATTTACTTATTGCCATGGCAACAAAGACAAGCACACTGCAAAAACTCAAAATCTTACCAAGATTATTTGTCTTATTTCAAGTCAAAACGTCTTATTACTAGTCAAAATATCTCATTACACTTAAAATAAGACATGATCACCTCAGAAGTAACTTGTTTTTAGACAATTGTCTCTTGTTTCAAGTGAAAATTTGCTTGAAACAAGTGAAAATTTGCCTGTTTCATTGGCAAAATTTGTTTCTTGTTTCTAGCTAATTTTTACTTATTTCAAGTGAATTTTCACTTTTTCCACTGGCAAATTTTGCCAATGAAACAAGCAAATTTTCACTTGTTTCAAGTGAAAATTCACTTGAAACAAGTGAAAATTGTCTAAAAACAAGTTACTTCTGAGGTGATCATGTCTTATTTTAAGTGTAATGAGATACTTTGACTAGAAATAAGACATTTTTGACTTGAAATAAGACAAATAATCTTAGTAAGATTTTGACTTTTTGCAGTGCATCATCACCCAAATACAAGCCACATGATGGTCGCATTCCTCGGGATCTGATTTTGCGTCATATGTTGATCCAAAATGGAAAAAGTGACTCTTTTCTCACTAATTAATGTTTGACCTGTGGAGGTGGAAAGGACGGGGCGTTTACTGGGTGATGCGTCGACTGAGCAATCCAGAAGACAGCCGTCCAAACCGGATTTTACAACTTTCGGTCACTTTTTCAGCAACACTCTGCAGCGATTATGAAAGATCTCTATCATTTGAGCGGGGAAGCTGAGAAGCGGGACCGTGTGAATGCAGCCGTATCGTTAAGGAACCCCGGGTCATCAAGTTCACTGTGTGAATCGTAATTACGACGTGGAATGACTATGGTCATCATTCCTTCCATAACTTAGCCCAGAATACCTCCAGTTTCCAGGCCATCGTGAGTCTCGGGCTTCCTTGTGCAAACCACAGGTACAGTTTTGTCTGGATTGAGTCAGTAAGTCATAACACTCCTGCCACGGATATTGAAGAGTAAGCAGCCCGGCGCGATGCCGAGCACCGAGAGAGCAAACAAAAAGTGGATGGTTTTCTGTCACCTCAATCTGGAAATTCAAATATTTAACGGAGCAGATATCAAGACCCTCTGGAGAGACTTTCCTTTGCAGAGAAATACATTTCCTGACAGCAGAGAGACAGCCGGCTTTAAAAAAAGAGAGAGAAAAAAAGAGGCATTTTGAAGAGAGCCCTTCATTTTTGCCCTTCAAAGACACTTCCAGCCATTAGAGATACTGTGGCAGACAAATTAAATTTCAGCGGGGCCACCAGATCTTTTTTTTTTTTTTCTCACTCCATTTGAGGACGCCGTACGAGGCGCTGATTCCTTGCCATCTGTTCTCATGACGGAACTTGGATTGAGCATTATAATTATAATAATTTTTTTAACCGAATCCATGGCATTATCTGCAATAAGCTGAACTGCCTCACCATTGGCCTTCTCTTGACAGCTAATTAATAGGCCTACACATATTCCTCTGAAGTCCAAGTCATGCGGAGAGGCTGCCTTCTCAACGGGAACTGTGCTCTCCATATTGTGGCGCACTGATGCTGAAATGCCCACAGATTAATAGCCGTTCAGAGCTGATAAAATATACAGCTGAGTGGGCAAAATGGCTCAGAATTACCGGCACTTTTTTTTTCCCGGGGTCCAATTTTATTTACATCACTCTGGCCGGACCAGTCCAACAAATAATCTCCCGGTTTAAAGGAGCGCATTCCCTCACAACCTGCAGTGCAGCGGTTCAAAATGTGGGGAAACAAAAACACAGGAGAGGGAAACTGAGGATTCTCATCCCTTTTGAAAATACGAGTTCTGTCAGGGAAGGAAATTAGAAAAACAGCCTGGCACACTTTTTTTTTTTTTTTTTTTCTTTTTTTGCAAGACCTCATCTTTCCAGCCTCCAGTGCACCACCACAATTTCCCATCTTTTGCTTCCACACACCATGCCCTTTTATGGGATCGAAATTGTCAGTATGGAGTGGGCAGGGTGCAGAGGTTCAGGGGCAAAGAAAAAGAAAAAAAAAAAAGAAGATGGAGAGCTTCCTTAATGGCTCAAAGCCAATAAACACATAAATAAACATTATGGCTGCAGATACTTTTACAGGGGCAGGTGGTGAAAGGCTGGTTAAGTGGCACAAAAAGCTAGTAAAACGCCAGAGTCCAGCCTTTAATCAAGTTTTGGTGGGGCGCTCAGCAGCAGGGATCTGATTAGAAGCAGACATGGCAGCGGCTGTGATGAATGTGGGTGGGACTCGGCCGCTCGAACGCGCCGGTCTGCAGGGCTCGCCGAGTTAAATTTAGTGCTCTTTAAAGACCTTTTCAAGAGAGATTGTAACAGAATTTAAGACTTTGGAAAATCATATTTTTCTTATGCAAAGGTAAGTATAAGTGGTCAGTTTTAGGCAGGAATATGTTGCTCGAATAAATCTAACCAGGACCATTTTTTTTTTTTTTTTTTTTTTTTAGTAGATTTTGGGACTAGTAAATCCTAGGATTTTTGGCTTTCTCTCTACAGATGCTAAAGTTTATAATCTGGTTTCTGGTGTATGTAAATGTAGTATATGAGCTTTATTATGATGCGAGTTTATCTACAACAGGCATTTTCTCAACAGGTTAAGTGCAGCATGTCAGGTTTAGAGTTTTGTAACATCACAAAAGTTGATTTTCAAGCAGAAGAGTTTGACTAGTTGTGATTTAAAAAACAATAAAAGATGGGTAAGACCTCATAAATTCAAATTTAGGACAATTTTATGACACATAAAGGACCACAACAGTGATTTTGCATGTTTAGTGTAATACAAAATATCTTCACATTTCTGCTCATCTTCTCCTGAAGCAAGCAGCCGCATTTTAGAATAATTTTTCCTCCCTTTTCTCCAGCTGCTGGCTTCCATTCATTCCACTACAATATGAAAATGGACTTTCAGAGACTTTAAACTTTATTCACACCAGTAATGAAGTCTGTAATAAAGTCCTCCACATTAGTTTCCCTAAAAGCAGCAGCACTTGTTGTGTTTAATTACTAATTTGACAGAAGCAGAACATCATAAGGCGGCTGTTTCAGCCAAAAATTCAAATTTGAAAATGGAGGGGTTCTGATGGTATGCTGTGAAATCTTTAGTCCCCCTGCATGATTTCCAAAATGTGTTTGTTGCAGTGTAAAATGTGACTAAATTGTAGTAAATGGGCCAAACATGCAAAATCACTGATAGGGTCCTTTAATGTTTGAGCTCCTGCGTGATCCAGGTCTCTCAGTCCGCCGGCTCTCCTGTGGTTGTAATCTGCATGATCTTGCGAGATGTGGTTATCTGTTTATTTGTTGTGAGTAACTGGAATCTCTTTATCTGCTTGCTCAGTATTAGATTACCCGCCCTGCTCTTCCATGCACCCGCTCCCTGGCCTTAAAAACCCCTGACAGAGAGCCCGAGCCCTGCAGCCACAGCTCCTCTGCACTGTGCTCCGCGAGTTCCCAGGAAAATAACGAGAACGGAGGCAAGAGGCTCCAGCTGAACACCTCTTTGCTACAGAGTCTGAGTGAGCCAATCAGTTCGCTGTGTTTGCAGACACGAGTGTGTGCTGTGTGCCTGGCAGGAGCTATGGTGATAGCTGGCGCCATATGGTGCACCCAGAGAAACGGTTGTTAAAAAAAAAAAAAAAAAAAAAAAAAACGGTGCGCCTGGGAAACCGCTCGGCTGCCATTTTGCACCCGCAACTCAAGAAGGACGGAGCTGGGCTGGGTGGCCGGGGGTGGAGGAGGGTGTGTGGATACAGACAGGAGCTGATGCAGGGTGTCTGCAGGTCCTCACTGCAAAAACTCAAAATCTTACTGAGAATATTTGTCTTATTTCTAGTCAAAATATCTCATTACACTTAAAATAAGACATGATCAACTCAGAAGTAACTTGTTTTTAGACAATTGTCTTTTGTTTCAAGTGAATTTTCATGTGAAAATTTGCTTGTTTCATGCAAAATTTGCCAGTGGGAAAAGTGAAAATTCCCTTTAAACAAGTGAATATTGTCTAAAACCAAGTTCTTTCTTAGGTGATCATGTCTTATTTTAAGTGTAATGAGATATCTTGACTAGAAATAAGACAAATATCCTTGGTAATATTTTGAGTTTTTGCAGTGTGAAAAACTCTTAAAATGCTCTTATATTCTGTAGATATTACCCAAAACATGCAGAATCACTGGTATGGTCCTTTTTTAAGCTAATGCCTTTATCCAATGACCACCGTGCACAAATGACAGGCATCACGGTGCAGAAACAGAGAGTGTAAGCCGGCCGCACTGTGACACACATCTGGCCGACAACAATTTCGCATCAAGATTGTTGCTGTTGTTTTTTTTTGCCATAAATTACACTAAACAGTCAAACTAATCAATGTGCAGCATGGACGCTGTGGCAGCTGTTATCCTGGGAAGCCAGCCTGGTCCTCCAGAATTTTGTGATTTTTTTTTTTTCACTACAATGCAAATGCTCTGTGCATGAAAAGTGAGGAATCACTTTTTCCTACCACAAAAGGATTACATGAAGGAGACATGACAAGAAACAGGCAGTGGAAATGATACTGAAATAACAGGGTGGGGGTGGAAGTCAGGATGGCCTTCAGGCTCCTATAATCTCAATGCAAATCCCAAATCCTGTGGAGAGGTTTTCTGTTGTGACTTTCACTGCAAAAAGTCAAATCTTACCAAGATTATTTGTCTTATTTCAAGTCAAAAATGTCTTATTTCTAGTCAAAATATCTCATTACACTTAAAATAAGACATGATCACCTCAGAAGTAACTTGTTTTTAGACAATTTTCACTTGTTTCAAGTGAAAATTGACTTGAAACAAGTTAAAATTTGGTTTAGTGTAAGTGTAATGAGATATTTTGACTAGAAATAAGACATTTTGACTTGAAATAAGACAAATACTCTTGGTAAGATTTTGGCTTTTTGCAGTGTTGACAGTATGTGAAGCAATGCTACGTGTCTTCTGCTGCAGTAAAATGACCCCCGGCAATGTGAGAGTCGTCCCCCTGGATCTCTTTCCACCATTTATTTTGCAGCCGACCTGTTGCTATGTCCTGCTTTGAGCTCTCTGTATCTGCTCCTCTGCCCTCCTCTACACCCTCTCACCACTCAGCTTCATTCAAAGCTTCTCTGAAACGTCCCAGTCTGCACATATCCGAGTTTTAGATCGGTCGTGCAACTGCCTGTCAGCAGTGCAATCCAACAGGAGAAATACAGCCATCATTTCCATCCAACCTCATTATTATTATTACCGTTTCTTCCTATTTTTCTCCCTGTTAAAGGGTTTTTTTTAGGGAGTTGTTCCTCATCCGATGTGAGGGTCCAAGGACAGAGGATGTTGTATTTCCTCTAAAGCCCTTTGAGACAAGTTTGTAATTTGTGATTCCGGGCGATATAAATAAATAAAATTGAACTGAATTGAATTACCTGATCTATAAAGGAAGATTCAACTGTAAAACACATGAACGCTGTTTTCAATATGGTGCTGTTTTCTAGTTAGTAACATGCCAGAATCATGATGACGTCGCTCTGTGGAGGGAGACTCTAAGGGCGATGGGGGACGAGGACTCACATCCAGAAACAGCACAAATTTTGGGTGCCATCATGGTTGTTGTTGTCGCTCTGATATCTCAAACAAACTGCAGCTACGGAGCTCGCCACCTGAGGTCAAGCTCTGCACTGCAAAAACTCAAAATCTTACCAAGAATATTTGTCTTATTTATTATTAATGTCTTATTACTAGTCAAAATATTTCATTACACTTAAAATAAGACATGATCACCTCAGAAGTAACTTGTTTTTAGACAATTGTCTCTTGTTTCAAGTGACAATTTGCTTGTTTCATTGGCAAAATTTGTTTCTTGTTTCTAGCTAATTTTCACTTATTTCAAGTGAATTTTCACTTTTTCCACTGGCAAATTTTGCCAATGAAACCTAAAAACAATTTACCTCTGAAGTGATCATGTCTTATTTTAAGTTTAATGAGATATTTTGACTTGAAATAAGACATTAAGACATTAAATAAGACCATAATCTTGGTAAGATTTTGAGTTTTTGCAGTGTGCCGACCGCCGGGACTTGGAAAAAAGGTGTTTTCTGGTTTCTGATGACAAAATTCGGTTTCTGCGCCTCTTCTTATTCAACGGTTACACAGTGCATTTTTTTTCTTATTTTTATTACATTCATTAGACACAAACTCTAATCGACATGCGGTCACATCCACTGAAGCCTGCAGAGCTCTCTCCTTTAACCGCAGGTTCGGCTTCTGCAACCTGAGCCTATCCAGAGATATTTCACCTGCCTCTCTTTCGCCTTCGTCTCATGTGCTCATGCAGCAAACAGGATAAAATGGTATCCAGTTAATGCAACTGTCACATAATCCATTCAGGGCGGAGGAACATAATCGTTACATAAAATGTCCACAACATGTAATCTGCCCCCCTGCTTATGTCACAAAATGTTTCAGAGAGTGGGATGAGAGAGCGGTCGATGGCCGTTTCCTCGTTTGTCAGCTCGTCTGTCAGTCAACAGAGGCCGCTGCCTTCCTACAGCGAGCCCTCCGTCATTTGTTCCTCTTTCATTACTTTTTCCAGTTCTGCAATAAAAGCTGCTTTTTGCTGTGAGTGATGCCTCTTGGAGGATGTGGCGCCTGTCGCTCGTGTCACCAACAGGTGCGCCTCACACATCAGCCTCCGCTTCACAGGGGGCTGGAGAGGGAGACCAGAGGGTGGCTTTCGAAATTTCTGTTTACTGCCAGATTGAAAAAAAAAAAAAAAAAAAAAAAAAAAGGTGATCGCTGCAGTCAAGGGTAAAAGAACACCTTGGAAATTTTTCTAAAGCTTTTTTTATGTAAAAGTAAATACAAATAAAAATATTACTGCAATTTATGTCTTGGCATAGGTGAAGGTTCAGGTCTAAACAGAAACATGTAGCCTCGCCAATAAAAAATAAATATTTTTTTAATTTTTGCACACCAAAAAAATCAGGGTTCCCATTCTTTTACAGTGAGGAAATCATTTTCCAGGATTGTTCAAGGACATAATCAGTGACTAAATGTTCGCTGCTGCTCACAGGCAGAATCAACAAAGCGGCCTCACAGCTCCAAACGGTGTGAAGCCGACACCTCGCATTTACACTTCGTCTGCGAGCGTGTACGTCGCACGTTGTGTGTAGAAAAACATGCTAACAGCGTGCAAACATGATCAAAGTCTGTTTTGCACGATTCTGACATGTTTGGCCGAAAGACGACAGCTGGGTAGGAACGGGACGCTAAAACGGGACGCCAACCGGGAAGCGTGGAAAATCTGAGGATAGTACAATTTTTTTGGTTGTTTCATTTTAGTTGTTGTGTCCCTGCATAGCAACGGGCCAAAAAAAAACCACCTATAATCTGAAAGGCATGTTTTTGCTGCTCGGTGGGGTTTAGGTATTGATTTAAAAAAGAAAGAGAAAGAGCCAGCGACAAGGACTTGGAGAAAATGGGCGGCTAATCCTCCAGAAATATACTAGAAAGCTGCTGGTGATAGGAGGCTTTGCTCTGTCGCCAGCTCTCGTTTTTTTTTTTTTTTTTTTTTCTGTTAATATTTAGCGCTCCACGTCCCCTGGGGAGCCGGAGAGTTACAGAAAGAGCCGGCGAGGCCCCCCTGCACTCTTCAAGTGGCTGCTGCTTCTCACATTAACGATGGCGCTCTCTGTGACCAGGCAGCCAACGCTGACCGGCTTTATGTCCCTCAGACCCCCCGGCAGCTGCTTTCCATTAGCCCGATATTAGCCTCCGAGCAATTAAATTCGACGCCCACGCTCGCAGGAAGCCGGTCGGTCGGTCGGACGGATGGATGGCGAGTTGAGCCGCCGCAGTTCATCTTGACAGCCGAGCTCTCTGCTCCGGTTAGTTCACGCTCAAGTCAAGACAACAAATCTGGGAGCAGCTGTCGGCCCACTCCTCCGTGCCTCAAGTGCTAAAAATGATACCGAAATCTTTTGTGGGCTCACTCTGCAAATGAAAAACAACTTTCAGCAACTTTTTTTTTTCTGCGTTTAAACAGAAAAATGTGTCATTTATCTCAAACGGGCGCTGCACCTTGAAATGCGTTATTATTATGATGATCACAGTCGCTTCAGCGATACATGGCAGGAATGGGAATCAGCAGGGACCCCATTATGATCCAATTTACAATGCATGGATGCCGAATCCATATGCATTGCAATTATGTAATTATTGCAATTTTACAATCTTGTGCAATTTTGAATTCCTTTTTTTTTTTTTTAAACACTGGACTATGGAAAACATCTGAATCACACTGCTCAGCACAATTATTATTCAAATTGACCTGGAGCTTTTAACATGAAGCACGTGGTGTTTTTTTTTTTTTTCTGCAGCTGATGAGGCCTTCGTGTTGGGCGTATTACCACAAAACGTTCACTTTTCACAGCAGCACTCGTGTCCAGCTCATCTCTAGCTTTACTTTTTAACCCTCTGAACCCCAAGCAGTTTCGGGGTGTTTTCTGCTCCCCTCACATTTTGGCTCACTGTGGGCTTGTTTTTCTGCTGCACCTCTATGGAAACAGCACAGCTGTGGCTATCACCTGAAGCCATTCAAAAATGTCTTTCACACAGTATGAAAGAGTTATAGTGCCATAAATAATAAAAAAAAATAAAAAAGGCAAACTGATTTTTTTTGATAATTTATTTTACAAAAATCGAGAAACACAGGAATAAATGTACAGAACATTTTTTCAGGTGCCCACAAGTGTCACTGATCCAGGAAAAAAAAAAGTAGGGCTTCACATGATTTATTTCCTGAAATATTAACATTTTTCCAACCTGTATAACTTAGGCGTTTTTACTGCCTTGCACCCTTCCATGTTACTACTGCTGCCTACACACTGAAATTCAGTGAATTTTTGTCACGTGACTGTTGGGCTCACCTGAATCAATCAAGATGTCTCAGATCCGCTGAAGGCCGCAGAATTTTCTGTTTTTTGAATGATCTTGATTGAGTAAACGACTATTTTTTGACGAATTGTTGAATGAAGCATGTATAATAAAATGATTCGAATGAAAAATCACTTTTTTAGGCTTAGTTTCTTAGTCCTTTTTTCTATTGCTAAACCGAAGTCGGACATGTTGCATTCAGGGACCGTCGGAAAATTCAAATTCCCACGAAAAAATTGGTTTTGAAAGCTTCCAGCTATGATAAACGATTGAATTTTGGCGATTTTTTTAAAAAAATAGATGTCTTTCTATCTCGCCGGTGGGTTTGGGGTTCAGGGGGTTAAAGAACTGGAGCCAAAGGTCATTCTGATTTTTGATTTTAAGTGCGGAAGAGAAGCATAAATCTCATTGTTTTTGCTTCCAGTGACGACAGGCTTGATTCCCATGTGTTGTCCACCTTGAATAAAGTAAAACATGTCGAAAAACAATGATACAGCATCAACTAGGGGTCAGGACGGTGATAGAAAAATCGTCCAACAACAACAACAAAAATTCTGTAACTTCTTTCCATCTCTAAAAATAGTGACGGCTGAACAGCAGCACTGAAATTTGATCAAATGAGGCCCCATGCTGATGTTGCCCTCCTGGAACCTGGAGTGCCTCATACTCGCTGCTCCAGCCACAGGCTACCAGTGTCCTCAGCTCCTTTAACAAGCCAGTCACGCAGAGTTCACCAGAGCTGTAATCTATTTAGAAGGATACGACACAGTTCAGTTTTATTTGTCTGAGGCGTAAACAGCTTCCTGTGAGTCACGCTGCAAACCCCAGACTGGACAAGGCTCAAGACCGCGCTGTGTGCTCAGAGACTGTCGGCATCGTGTTCATTTGAGCCCCGTTACAGGAGCCAGGGGATTATGAGGGTAGGGGAAAAATGAACACAAAGAACTTATGAAGTCAAACAAAAAAAAAAAAAAAAAAAAAAAAAGGCCTATGTGGCGTGCGCTATTATTAACACCATGGAAGATGACACTTCAATTTGCGGCGTTTTGAGAGAATTACAACAACGCTGGCTCTTCAAAGTGCTGTGACTGATGCAATCGTGAGGCTTCCATCACAATCTTTCGCAGCGACACCACAGAAGCTCGGGCTCACATTACCCACTCGTTCTTTGTTGCTCATGCAGCCACGGTTTTCTGGGCCCATGCGTATAATGACACGTTCTTTAAATAGCCCCCCCCCCCCCCGAAAAGATGAAAGCCCTCCACAACACCAGTCAAATCCTTGACTCACCCACATTTCATCTGACCTCATTTTGCAAATGAACTCTCCTTCTCCCTCGTGCTGCCTTTCTACAACTCCAGCCGTTTCTCTGAAGGCTGCAATTGCGGCCGCATCGAGGGGAATTTTGAGGGCAGCGGCCCATGTTCCCCTTTTTGGAGAGTGGAGGTGGTGGTGGTGGTGCTGGTGGTGGAGGGGCGGGGGCGGCGGGGGGGGCAGCGTGAGCGTGGCTGGCTTTGAACCCGGCATTCGGGCGATGCGCCGCTGCAAAAATCGGGGGGCCTTTTGGAAACACCGCAGCCTTCTGGCATGCTTAGCCTCCCTCTTGTTGTGCTGACTGACAGCTGGGGATGGGTGTGCCAACCCGGCAGGAGTCACTTGGAAATTATCTGGATGTCTTTGGGTAGGGGAGTCATTACCGAGCGCCGCTGCGAAGAGGTGGGGCCGGGGGGTGGGCGGCGAAGTCGACCTGCTTTGCAACCGGCTCAGCGCACGGGCGACAGATGGAAGGGAATGCCATGTGCCGCGAGCAGCCGACACAATCCTTCACAGCTGTCCAATAGGGCGAGGGCGTGCAAAAATAGCAGGGCAGGCCCGTAAGAGCTCATGGCGGGAATGTGGAATGAGGAGTAAACATTCTCATCGCTCACTTTCCCGCGGGGTTCTCTCGGCGTTGTGACCGGGGCTGATTAGACGAGCCTCTGAGCGCTGATGCTCCGCGGGTGGAAGGTCAGGTGGAGAAACTTATTGCAGACCCCCCTGCCCGAGCAACTCGAGTTTTTTTTTTTTTTTTTTTTTTTTAGCCTTAAAAGGCACTATTTGTAACTTCTATTCTCTGTGCAAAAAAAAGCACCAGCAGCAACAGCGACAGCAGCTCCTTGTCGCCCACTGGGATCTCTCCCTGCCATCTAAAATATAGACGAGTGCAGGCGGTGGAAGATGCCGGGAGGATGCCTCTTGAATTGTACAGAATTAGACATAAACAAAGAGGATTTGCTATTTCGAGAAGGGACTAACTCACTAATGCTGCTCCTGTTGGCTGGGAAAGATCTGAGGTCAGATAGAAAGATAGACGGATAGACGGATAGTTGGATGGATTACAGGCATCGACCGGGTATCAGTCCTGGTTGATTATCAGCACTGAAATCCAGGATTTTTCAATAATCAGGACCGTCATGTAGCTTTACACTGCGGCTGATATGAAAAACCACCCAGATCATTTTTCATTTCCTGGATTTCTATCTAATTTGTGCAGAAAGACACCAAGTTGTGGCGTGTTGCCCTTACTTTTTACTGCCTTGAGATTAAAAAGCCACGGCTTCCATTTCCGTTCATTTCATTTCATCTGACGTGTAAATCTATAAGTCGAATCATATTTTTTTTCATTGTTTTGTTTGGCAAATTTTCAGCAAATTTTATTTTGTTTTCAGGTCATTTTCTTGTAATTTCTTTTTTTTTATATATTTTTCATTGTTTTGTTTGGCAAATTTTCAGCAAATTTTATTTTATTTTCAGGTCATTTTCTTGTAATTTCTTTTTTTTTTCTTTTCTTTTTTTTTTTTTAAATTTAATAATGTTAATTAAACATTTGTTAATTAAACATTTATGTGTCCAATACTGTAAATTTTGACACTCCAGTTTTCAAGTTTACTACGAGTAAATATCGGCCCTAAATATTGGCTATTCTTGCTTACTAATGATCGGTATCAGTATCAGCACACTGAAAAAAAACAATATCAGTCTATCCCGAATACATAAATATTAGATGGGTGTATTTTTTACTTCCTTTTATTTCTTCGGCGGCTGAAGTTCACATCATCAGCGCATCAAATTGCACTCCTCTCTAACAGATACCTCAGCCGTCAGAGTCTTTAAATAATGCATTTGTCATCTCCCTCGAAATATGAAAGGAAAAATGCCAAGCTGTTTTTGATGCACTAAAGTGCTTTTTATTCCCTTTTTAGTTTTTTTTTTTTTTTTTTTTTTTTTTGCAGTGTCTTTTTTCTCCTGGGCTGCACCCGCTCTGCAATTATCCTGTCTGACAGCCCACAACAATCGCGCCGTGGCATGCTGATGTGATATGTAGGTGATACAATCCTGGAAGGAAGCTGTCAATCCTGCCCGAGGATGACAAGATGCGGCAACGCCAGGGGCAACGCCACGATGATTTCTGTAACCAACTATTCAATTAGGATTTTATTTGTCAGCCTGCCCATGCGCATCACTCAGCGGAAAAAAGGTTGCAACCCCGGCGCGAAACGCAACTGTCGCATAATGAGAAGAAGCATGTCGCCCTGCCTTTTTTCATTAATTAGACGCACCGTTTTCTGCCGAGGTCAGAAAAGTGAGAGGAGAACGGTCACAAATCAAAAAGACTTTCTAAGGCAATCATTTTGAAATTATTTTTTTTAACACGTGAAATGGCAAAATCCTCAACTCCGGCGCGTTTCGGCCACCGTGTTTTATCTCATTTACTCCCAGCGTCGCCATATTCGGTTTGCACATTCAACATTCAACCATTTTTGGGGGAGAAAAACATGAAAATATACACCCAAAAACTATCCGTTAGAATCAACATATGAGCGCGACCCGGAGGCCAAATTCCCCAAGAGGGTCCAAACCAGAAGATTTCAACCACCAGACTGAAGTTGATGCATAACATACATTTTTTTAAAAAGATTATAGAACAGGATAGCATGTGACATGGTGGTTACACAGTATGAGGCCTAATTCATATATTTTTTTTTTTTCCCAGCATTCTGTTTATCTCTGTGTATGAAGCACTGAGGCTGTTTTCAATAAGGCTGGAATGCGGACCATGTGGAATCAACCAGGATTATATAACACCACCGCAGCAGTTCATTCCTCACTGCGACCGCGCATATAGATAAATAAATAAGTCATGAAGCGGAGCCAAAGACAGAAAACCTGTTTTTGCGTGAATGAAAAGGTGCAGGGTGAAGCTTGATGTTTCTTCCAACGCTTTCTCGACTAAAAAAAAAAAAAAAGGATCAGGAAAAGTCGATCGGTTCAGCTCCTGCAGCCTCTGATAAGGCCCTGCTCCTGAATAAATCAATACAGGGACCATTCTGAATATGATAAAAGCGTGCATGTTAATTGGTTCTGGTTCGACGGGTTAATTTCCCTCACTGTCAGTGTTTCTGGGCCTGACATAACTCCAATGTGGCCACCGGGTGAATAAAGCCAGCTGCATGCTCCGGGCCAGGCGAAGACTTTCCTCAGCCGCATCCGATTCGACTCAAGAAATCAATCTGTACTGTTCTTGTTTTTTTTTGTTTGTTTGTTTGTTTTGTTTTTTTAAATCCGCAGACTTTCAAGCAATCGAATGCAACAAAGTTAGACTTTTTTTGAGCACTTGAAATCTATAAAATTCATTAAGACAGCTGTGATGAAGATTTTAATTGCAGGCCAGTCTGAAGAACTGTGTGGCTTCGCTGGATGACAGAGAACAGGCGAGTGTCTTTAACCCTGTAAAGCCTGAACTATGAAAGAATTGGCAGAAAATTCCAATTTTTTGAAACGGAACCCTTTATTTAGTCCTATAACAAAATATATATATATATATAAAAAAATTCAAAAAATATGTTATTACACGACCTTTCTGGTGTATGATATATGATATGTACTTGAAGTGCCAATGGTCCAGGGTGAACAGGGGAAGTGTTCAAAGGGATACAACAGTATTTTGGGTAAGTATTGATTAAACTGGAAACGAAAAACGGAATTGAAAATGTGTATCATATATGATACAAATGGCTTTATGGGGTTAAAAACACCCGAAAGTGACAGCAATCAAATGAACCAATTCAAACCTCAATAAAATTCCATTTATTTCCTGGTACTTTCACCTGTGAAGCCACTCTTTTATTTATTTGTCTGTTTGCGTCTTTGTTTTGACACACGATACCGACTTTATCAGCTATTCTGATTTATTCACAATATTTTCTTAATCTTTATATTTTGGAAATTCTGTTTTTATTTGGTTTATTTGTAGCATTTTATTGTTATTTTATTATTTGTTGTTGTTGTTATTGTTCGTCTTTCCTACAAAGTGTTAAAATGAGAGTTTAAGGGAATTTTGTGCGCCAGCTGTGCCGGGCGGTTCAGCATGTTACGTTTCAGCCGGCTGTCCCACGTCACACACACACACACACACACACTATGATAACACACTATGATTCTGTTTCCAGTGGCGGGCTCTCACTCTGGCAGGGATCTCTTAGCCGACAGTGGAAGTGAATGTCAGCACCACTGAAAGAGTTAAAAAAAAAAAGAAAAGAAAAAAAAAAAAAAACGCCTTTGTTTTGCTTCCAGAAATTTACAACAGCGGAGAGTTTTCCTGACGGGAAGCTAAATTAGAAATGGCCTTTCCGTGGCCCAGTGAGGGACACATGCAAGCGGCCCGTGATAAATCCCGGGGCGAGGGCTTCGTGCTGCGGTCGCCGCTCCATCATGCATCACCTAGCAGACGGCGAGCTGGGGGCTGACACCGTATCCTCCCGGCGGAGCGGACCCCGGGCCCCGGGACAGTGGGTGTAATGGGCTGACTGGGCCCCTCTCTTTTGAATGAATCCACAGTGGCGGGCGGTCAGCAGCAGACGGGAGCGTTTAGGGAGGGGCCCGTGCGGCGGGGAGCTTGGAAGCCGTCCAGCGCCTCTCGCTGAGCGGCTTAATCACAACCAGATTTGGAAATTTAAGATGAAAACAAAACTCGGAAAGCTTGTAAAATTTATGAGGTCTTAAGAAGGTGAGGCTGCGTTTGCGTGTGGGACTGTGTGTGTGTGTGTGTGTGTCCCCTAATGGGCACGCTTTATTATGTGCAGCATTATCATAAGCAAGTAATTAAACTCACGTCCCATATCCTCAAAGGGCTGCACGTTTCTAACAGTGTGTACATCCCCCTTTATTTCAGCTTTATTTACGCACTAATGTTACTCCCACACATGGCCCTTCTATTTTTAACAGTCCAACCTGAAGCGTTTGGCATTGCAAAGTCTTAAATCACAATTGAGAGCCTTTCCACACGTATCAAAGTGTGGGAACGGCACCTGACAATAAAAGATACTAGATAATCCATAACAAAGCTCAAAAACTCTCAAACTTAAAATCTTCTCGACTGACTGATTGACTTTACGGAATATAAAAAAGAAAATCCATGATTTATACGTTGCCTCGAGGCTTTTTCAACTTTTCTAGATGCAAAAACCACATAAATAAAGATGGTTTAATAGTTTCAAAAGAGTGGCCTTGGATATTTTTATTTATTTATTTTTTTTTCTTATCCTTGTTTTGCCACAGACTTGCCCCCACGGTGCTGCGAAAGGATTCAGATAACTCACCTATTGAAGAAGAGATGAGAGGACAGCGTGAAGTCACCGAGGGATCCAAAAGGAAGCCATAGGAGAGAGACAGGGAGAAGAAGAAGAAGAAAAAAAAGATTTTATTAGTTGGAGCATAAAAACACTATAAACAGTATATACAATAGACTAGGTGATGCATGAAAGGCTTCCACGTGCGAGGCGAGGCGGAGCGGAAAGCGCCTCGTGTCGCAGAGCTTTAAAAACAAGAAAAAGAAAAAAAAAAACACCCAGGTCACCTGAAAATCGATTTTCAGACGACCTTCAAAACAGTCAAACCTTCACAGTGAAAAGCGGCACGTGTCTGTTCAGTTTTTTTTTTTTTTTTTTTTTTTTTTTTTTGTTTTGCATAAACAATAATGACACATGCACAGCGACATGGTGGGATATTGTTAAAATAACAAAAGAGTAAAATTTTAAAAATGGTGTCATGTCATGGCTGTACAAAATGCTATGGTTTTGTGAGCGGAAGAGATTAAAGGGACAGTTCATCCATTCTAAAAAATAAATAAATAAATAAATAAATATGACACGCTTTCATGTTATCTTCCTCTCATTGTTACTGAGTGCTGGATACTGGCTGGATGCTCCACATGCTAACCGTTAGCCTCCTGCCATTGAGGTGGACTTCCCCCTGGCTAACACTCTGAGAAATAACCGCAACCAACCACCAATCAAGCTGTTAAGGCTACAAGATTTGATGATTGGAAGCAGAATTTTTACTACGTGAAATGGTGTAAAAAAAAAAAAAAATGTTGAACTATTTCACAGAGTAAAAAAGTTTGCAGGAGTGGAACTATTTTCTTGTGCGGACTAATCTCTGATCTCTCTGTGCCGGTCCTCCGTTACAGCGGCCGGCAGGGTAGAGGAGAAGAAGAAACTCGCCCAACAAAGAAAAAGAAAACGGTGAGAAAGTCAGGGGCATCATGCAAGCCCACATTTTGGATTTTTTTTAGATCAGGTGGCATGAGGTCCACAAAAAACAATGATGTGATTTCTTGTAAACGAATATTCAAAGACTTCACGCTTGGACGTTTTATCAGTGCACTGCAAAAACGCAAAATCTTACCAAGATTATTTGTCTTATTTCAAGTCAAAAATGTCTTATTTCTAGTCAAAATATCTCATTACACTTAAAATAAGACATGATCACCTCAGAAGTAACTTGTTTTTAGACAATTTTCACTTGTTTCAAGTAAAAATTCACTTGAAACAAGTGAAAATTTGCTTGTTTCATTGGCAAAATTTGCCAGTGGAAAAAGTGAAAATTCACTTGAAATAAGTGAAAATTAGCTAGAAACAAGAAACAAATTTTGCCAATGAAACAAGCAAATTTTCACTTGAAACAAGAGACAATTGTCTAAAAACAAGTTACTTCTGAGGTGATCATGTCTTATTTTAAGTGTAATGAGATATTTTGACTCGTAATAAGACATTTTTGACTTGAAATAAGACAAATAATCTTGGTAAGATTTTGAGTTTTTGCAGTGTGTGAACTTTGGCTTTTCATTTTTACACTTTAGAAGACGGGACTGTCTTCTGAGGTATGACATAGCATAATTAGGTTAATGCATGTGACTGACAATATGTGTATAACTATATTTTATAACAGGAATATCACTGAATATAACACAAAATAAATATGTTGCTGGAAAAGCTGCTGATTACAGAGTTCGTCACAAGCTGTGGACGTGAACGCAGCAGAAAAACAGGAACACAACTCAGTTCAACTTGTGAACTTTGCTCTGAGCTGGCACTGCACAAGACATTTTCTTTTCCTTTCGACTTGAATTCTTCAGATTCGGCCCAAACAAAGACCCAGCTGTAGCCGTCCCGACCACAGAAAGTGGACTGTACTTCCTCTGTTGTTTTTTTTTTTTTTCTTAGGTTTAATTGCAAGTTTGACTCATTCAGGCGGACACATCGACGCTCAACAGCAAAATACTGTGTGTTTGTGCTCAAAAAGGAACGGGGTGAACTTGAACAACGGCCGGCCAATAACCGCCCTGGTCCATGCCACTTCCTCCGATTGAGTCCTCCATAGAGCACTTCTTCATTCATCCTCTCCAAAAGCCGGCTAATCGCGACAAATTTGCATGAGTGAAAAGGCTAAGGTCAGCTTATTTATCTACCTAAAGAAAAGACCTACTGTCCTTTTACTTTTCTAAGTAGCAATAATCTTGGCCATTTAAAGCACTTGTAAAGAGGGGGTGGGCAAAGGACTTATGAGAGCGAGAGAGAAAAAGTTACTTTAAAGTGAAAGGAGCGTACGCAAAAACCCACTAGGGTCATTGGTATTCAGTGTAAAGTGGTTTTAATAAGAGGCTGCCCACAGCTTTGATTGCACATTGGCAGCATTACTTGGCAGCACTACTTGGCAGCACCAGGAATGTAGCATTTAGAGATAACATTTATCAACCTTTTGATCTGCAGCCCCTTTTAACCCTCTAAAATGATTTTTTTTTTTTTTGCTTTTTTTTTTTTCTTCCCAGGAAAATAATCCGATAACAGGGCAACAAAGGCGCTTCAAAATGCACAGCAGTCCTCAAGAGCACCGCCAGTGTCTTGAGTGGAGCATCTGATACAACAGGGGCTGATAACATGAATCATCTGAAGTTTCCCCGCACGGCACGACACAAGCAGTCATTTTCATGCCGTTCACAAAAAAAAAAAAAAAAAAAAAAACCTGGCAGAATAAAGGACATACACAGAGTTTTGAAATGAGTGCAAACTCTGAGATGCACATTATGAAATGAAAGGAAAGTCATTCCCGAATTAGACGACGTGACGGCGGCACAAACTGGACACGAGTCTTTTCCTCGCTCATCACGTCAGTGCTATTTTACCTCATGAGCTCTTTAGGCCCAAAGAGAGAAGAAAGAAAAAAAAAAAAAGTTTGTGCATGGCAGAAATCCTCTTAGGAATCGAACCCAGGTCATCGGAGTTGAAGGAAAACAACTTTCCGCCGCATTTCTAGTCATGTCTCCTTTCACATAATCCTTTTTTTGCGGTGGGGAAATGTATTTCTCTTACGTTTCGTGCAGGGAGCGGGCACACATTTGCATTTTAATACGTTGAGCTTTCACAAAGTTTGAGGGCACCAGATGCATTTTCTCCCAACGCACAGGCTTTGCACAAGTTGGGCACACATCAGTGCGCGGCATGATAAGGCGGGGGGCTGTTCAGGGGTGTTAGTGTTGCGGCATTAAGGAAATAATACAAGAATACGATAAACAGGAGATTGTAATGAAAGGTCAACCCCATGAATAAGATATCAAGTGATCACGAGCCGAGCCTCTTGATGAACAAAAACAGAAATTCTATAATCTCTGAACCGCATCATCTGTCATGAAGCGACGTGCATTTTTTCCTGTTTGTGTTGTACCTATTTCACTGGCTGGGCCCACCAAACCGGTGAAATGTGGACTAGTAGCAAAGCGTTTTCTGCATATCAGTGATTAATGCCGTATAGGATGTCAGCGGATAATTTATGGCGGTGCAAAACTTTATCATGTGTGCAGAGACTTGGCATGTGGTTCAGGGGAAGCCAGTCGGTATTAAATGACCTTGGTGTTGCCGCCGTGGACTCGCAGCCCGCGGCGCTGATCAGATGCGAGGCGATGAGTCGCGTTGAGCAGATAAAAGCCCGGCACACTGGGGAGGAGATTTATCTCTCCGGCTTCTGCAATCTGAGAAAGTGGATGACTGCATCCGTTCTTACATATATTACCTGGAGGCATCATGATGGCTGGATTACTCTTAAACTGAATCTGAATCGTTCATAGATTACCTGTCAGTGCAAATTTATCAAGCGATGATTAGTCACTATTTTAGATACACCCATGACTTTAACTCTAATGCCCACAATAGCGCTGTGGGCGACCGTGGTCAGCTTGTAGTTGATCGAGTTGCTCGAGCGCAGCTAATCTCACTTGATGAATTTATCATTTTCCAAAAACACAGAGCTCAAGATGTCTCTAGTGCCGGGAAAAGTCCTCCGTCATGTTATTTGCACATCAGCTCAAGGTGTTCAAGACCCGGCTCGGCGCTCTCCTCAGCTGCTAATCCAGAACACTGCACTTGTGCCTGTTCATTCGCTTCCACAGTGCAACACAACAGGTCCCGAAATAACCCTTTTAGCACATGAACAAACAGAAACAGAGCGGATTGTGCTAATATAAAATAAAAAAAAATAATAATAATAAAAAAACAAGACACGCCGGTACCTATTTTAGGAGGAAATTAAATTGCTCTTTTCTTGTTATTTTCAGATTTGAATTTTAAAGTAGATCCGGCAGTCAGCGTCTGAAAGGACCTGACTGTACTTTCACAAATAATTGTAATAGCACACACACACAAAAAAAAAAAAAGGGTACTTGTTGCTTTTTATATTGGCATAATCCACCTTGTTCATGGTTGTTTGTGTGCTAACAGTGCTATTTTGGAGGTTTTGCTGTGGAAGTGAATGGACAGATAGAAATGCAGTGTTGTGGATGAGCAGCCCAGGGGAGCACAGAGCAGCGAAGGGAGGAGATTTCACCTCCACGTGGACTCACATCACAACCCGAGTTACAACACAACCCGGTTCAATTTGGCTCTAAACGCCTTGAGGACAGTTAATCAAAGTGTTTCAGCTCTCAGCTCACTTTTGGAGATTTCTGTAATGTTTCCGTTTCTCGCTGCGCTCTCGTCCGTTTGCAGTTTATCAGTTATTTTGTCAAGCGGCTGATCGGCTATATTGTCTTATTAACATGCATGCTGCAGGTGATATCATTTACACCAGGAAATAGACTGAAATTCACCTGCTGGTTCCTGCTGATAACCAGAGGGACACATTTCAACACTTCCGACAGCTGTTATAGCTTTGGTTAACTTTACATTTAAAAAAAAAAAAAAAAAAGTCCTTAAATTAAACCAACAAATTGCGAAATGGACCTTTAAGTTCAACTCGGTGAAAGTTGAAACGCAGACACCTGCTGTCGCCTGTGTTTCACGCAGGTCGCTGAAAATAAACGGCAACATAAGCTGAAAGAGCCGCATTGAATTTTCTTCAACTTTCTGTCGGTGTTGATGATTAACACTCTCATTCTGTTTAATCATAATCACGATATTTACACAGGTGCAGAAAAGGCTTATCTTGGACGGTTAAGAGAAGGATCAGTCGTGTCATTTCACTTTTGCTCTGTGCCGTCATAAGAGTCATTGGGGAGACTGAGCCTATAAATCAGTTTTGTTATCATTTTGACTATAAAAAAAAATCCATATTAATAATTCTTAAGGTAATTCTAAATTTGACTACAACGTCCAGTTCCAAAACAGTAAATCTAATCACTTATGGAAAGGAATCCCAGCCTGATTCCATTTAATTTGAGCATAAAGTTATCCACAAATTAGATTACATATAGTCAATGTATGTTTAGTTCCAGCCACCTGTGCAATATTTCATGTTGGCTGTTCTAAAAGAAGTGAGTGCACGGCCCTTTTTAAGGATTGTTTTGCTTTATAAATTAGGTAAATGATTAAGTTTTGAAATTTGCTCAAGATATGAAATAGTCCAGTCATTTTATGACTCAAGGTCAAACAAATTGTAACAGAAGAAAACTCAATTGATTTTGTATCCTCAGTTTGTCCTGAGTGAGGGAAAAAAAAGCCCCGAAGAAACCCACTGGGGGAAAGTTTCGAAAAAGACCAAAATATAGCCCATTCAAACGCCTATTAACTTTTTTCTCATGTGAATAGGGTAAACATTTTAACCTTTAGGTATCACCATGAAAATTGCTGAGTTGATTACTTACCTTAAGGCAAATAAAAAATGTATTGCAAGTTTGTCGAAATTGTTCCCCCAGAATCCCCCAGTGGGATTCTTCGGGGCTTTTTTTTCCCTCACTCAGGACATGTCGAGGATACAAAATCAATTGAGTTTGTTTCTGTTGCAATTTGTTTGACATTGACCCCTTATTTGGCTTAAAATTACTGGACTAAAAGGAAACCACTGTAAATTACCTGCATCAAACTATAAATGGCCCTTTGCTGCAATATCACCACTAAATCCTTACTGTATATAGAACTACTTGATGTATATATAACTTATTTTTACTTATTTTTATCTATATTGTAATTTATCTTTTTTATTTTTTGTTCTCTACTATTACATGTTTGCACTAAAAAGGAGCTGCTCTTAATCTCACTGTACATGTGTATAATGACAATAAAGTATGTGATAACAATCAGAATCCTAAATCACATTTTGTTTTGCTTTGGCCGGTTGAATTTTCCTTCCCCCGCATACATCCTGTCTCATGTTTGAGATTTCCATACATACAGCGCGTCGGCCATTCATTTTACGACGCATAACACAGGCAGAACCGCGACCGTCGTATCGAATCCATCCTTCCTGTCCCTTGATTTGTAACTCCATATTCCATTTTTTTCCTTCAAAGTATTTTGACTTCTTCCACTGTTACCTCTGCTCGCTATTATCATAGTTTGCAGCAGTTACTGGAGATTGGCCAAGAACTATAAGGCAAGGAGCCAGAGGAAACAGAAGGAATATAAACTAATATAGCCACTGATATATGGTACTTTTTGTGACTATTACTTTATTTTCTCCTGCCTGCAAACCATGTGCAATTATTCAGAAAGGATTTTTTTTGTTGTTTTTTTCCGCACCCCGGCCGGCCCGCTCCGTGTGTGCCTCGCGGGACGTGCAGGTCACGAGTCGACCTGCACATCACCAGTCTGCACCATCTTGTAACGAGACAGGGGAGCAGGGAGCGGAGCTGGCAGGACAGGGCAGGGTGCAAACAACTGTCACCATTCAGCCATGGCTGGTGAGAAGCCTGGAAATCGATAGGACGTCAGAGGAGAGAGGTCAGTCTCTGGCCTAATAAGAACAGGCCAGACAGTGGAGGCATGCACAAGCAGCCATAACTGAGATTGCTTTGTGCTTGGACGTCTCAGTCGGCACGCAGGCTGCAGGAGAGAGAGGCCCGGTGAAGAATCGTCTGCTGAGAGGACGAGCCAAGTTCCTATGAAAGACTAAGAGCATCGCTTATCATTAAAAATTGATGATTCTCAGTGGTAAACTGACAAATTATAAATGCTGCTTACTAAGTACCTTGAGTTAAAGAGGCATGCCAGATTCTAGCTCAAACCTCCTGCCATTTAGTGCTACAGCCAATTTATTTGTCAGTGTTTTAGTATCCCACAATTCCCACATATGTAAAGTGATCCTCTGGCAAATGCACCTATGTACATTATTTTAAGTGGCTGTCTGCAGCTTTTGTCTGTGCTTCCGTCTTTCTAACTGCAATATGAATAGGTGGATAAAGTGTTATTACTATGCAAATAATGCTGTGGCTTGTTACTGTACATGGGTGTACAAGAGGTCAAGAATATAAAGTAAAACTGAATGCAGAACCATGCAGGGTGTGTGAAGTTACCGCTGCACTATCAATTTCAAAGCACTGTGCACAACTAGACACCTATTTAATATTTCCCATCCAGTCACATCCAATAATTAGGTTTTTTTTGTTTTTTTAATACGAAGAAAGAAAACACAATTTTCAGTATTCAAATTATGATTGTGATTATCAAAACAGTTGCATATTCAGTCAATCAACTATACCCTAATAAGCTTGCAGTGATATCTCAGGAGGGGATAGTTAAGGCTGTAAAATTGCCATGCTGTGTGTTTTGGCTTATTTTTCAAACAACTCCTGAGCAAACTGTTTGACAGGTTAACTAACAGCCCTTTTAATAATGTTTGGAGATTGCTGCAGTTTGCAAAGTAAGCATAATTACGACTAAATAGAAGAACTGGAGGGGGGGAAAAAAACATGAAAATCTGTGTTTGAGACACCATGTCTACCTCCACGTGGTGTGTTGGTCCATTCCATCAATTTAGCATCGACTACATTGACTGATACCAACATTTTTATCCAAAGTAAGGCGACTTTAGTCAGTGGTTTCTATCATTTAGCAAACAGATTCATAAATTAAAGAAAAACTGACTCAATATATCTGATGTAGCCACGTTTATTTTTAAATCTACTTTTAACTTTTCAGGGCGAAACCATGTATTCATCCACTGCACACTATTTTTTTTAGCTGTGCACTTTATTCCCATTGCTCATCATCTTCACTTCCCATTAAAAAAATGAAAGTAGCAATAAAAATACATTCTATTTTTTTTAATATAATTTGTGTAGATTTCACCAATCTCCTTCACAAACATGCTGGACTTTGCCCGAAATCATTTAAAAGTGGAAAACCTGCTTGTTACAGCTATTAACTGTCAACATCTAGTTCCACAAATCGTTTTGCAATGCTCACAATGGGAAATTTTTTTTGTTATTTCGAAAATATAAACTTCATGGTGTCAAAACTGCCTCGACATTATTGGCTTTCCCAGCTAACAAAACAGCCTAAATAACATGACTTGGATGTGGCAAAAAAAAAAAAAAAAGAAAAAAAAAGTTTGTAAGGTGACATGTTTGTAAGGGATTATTTCCTGACAGAGCTCCTGTGGGTGCCAGGTGACTGACAGTAAGCAGAGCACCATGTAAAGTGCACCCTGTTATGGAAACACACAACTGTGGTGTGATGAAATGATGATGAAACAGAAACTGAATTAAGGGTTCGTGTTGACTGTGACAGATTATGGCGCTCGGTGGAAGTTTGTTTGCACACTGTACGAGGAAGAATGGCAGCAAATGGCTTCTTCTGAAGGCAGGAAAATGAGTTTTGATATCTCCAACTGTGCCGGCAACATCCAGGAGGAATGGAAAGGACAGGAAGAGCCTAAACTGCTGGTACAAATGTAAAAAACAACAACAACAACAACAACAAAAAAAAACAAAGAACAATGCAAAGTAGGAAGCACTCAGCACGGCGCAAACCTCCACCAACACTGTGCAGCTGTCAAGATGTGCCAGTTCCACCTGTTGGGATATTCACCACCCACTGCTACCCCACCCCTCGTTTGGCCAACCAGTGTGAAAAATCAATCAGCCCTTCCCTGACCCATGACCAGCCTCTCCACCAAGTTTCATGACGTTTCGTGAATCCATTCAAAAATTAAAAGCCTTTTTTTGAGAAGCCGCACCCGCTTACCGCACCCCACTTTGGCCAATCGATACGAAAAAATTCTCAGTTCTTCTTTGCCCCATGGCCAACCTTTTCCCGAAGCTTCATGCAAATCCATCCAAAACTTTTTGAGATATCCTTCCAACAAACCTTCTGACAGCATGTACCAAAATGTGATGTATTCCATTCTAATAAGCATGCAAACTAGCTAACATGCATGCAGTGTCCCCTTTTCTCGCTCTCTTAGCAGCTGTCCAGAAAGGGTACAAACAGTCCAAACAACTTGAACTCTGTTCCTTTGTAGCCTAGTTGGAAGTTGGAAAAGGGAAGGTGGAAGAAAACGTCCGTTCAACTGGGAATTTCGAGTCGGAATCTCCCCTGGCTTCATATTTCCATGATAAAACCTGATCTGGTAATGTCGTTTTATTAGAGTTATGACAGCTGGCAGTGCTTTAACGTCTTTGCTACTGATCTTTGCTCGACAGTTGCTAGAAATCGGTACTCCAAAACTCCAAAACTTCCAAGTACAGAACACAGGAAAAGGTAAGACGTGTCAAAATGGTGTCTGGGTAAAGTGCCTCTGCAAATATTTTACTGCAGTGTGGCAAAGAAAACAGCAAACTTGAAAACTGCTGCAACCTTGACAGTCACAATTTATAAAGAAGTGGCACAAAGTTAAGTTGTCCTACAAGTTATGTGCTGTTTGTGATTTATGCCTTTGGCTCATTTCAATGACATTAACAATTAACAATTTCATTTCAAACTGCATCCCACCGGAAGCTCCATCGGCCCTTTTTCATCTTTCAGTCGGCCTCTCCTTTCCGTCCTCGAACTGAGTCTCAACTCGCTTTAAAGAGCCTGCATTTTACTTTGATTTTGGTTTTGTTCTATGAATTGAAATGAAAAAAAAAAAGTATTACATATTTGAGGATAATTTTCCACAAGTGATTAGCCAGGCAGCTCTTTATTGTGGGTTTCAGATTGGTTTCATACAAAAAAAATGCACTGGACCTTGGGAGTCCGCCTCCAGTCCACGTATCCCTGCAGAAGTCAACCTTGGTAGTCGTGATGAATGCGTACCCATCTTTAATTAAAAATATAAAACACACACTGTTCCTCAATGTAGCATAATTGATTTAGTTTTTTTCGAATCCCCAACCTAGGCAGCTGGATACTTTCACAAACATGAACGTCTGTATTCATGCAGACTTGGCCTCCTGATGGTCGCTGAAGTCTCGACCAAGGCTATTACAGTTTCTTTGCAAAAAGCCAATAACAAAGTCCAGACATCCTGTTGCAGCTTACAATGCAAGCTGTGCCTGCCGGCCGATAAATAACTGGGACATATACCATATCTGCCAACACAATGTGTAAGCTATAGAACGTGGGTGGAAATAAAGAGCGGGGCTTCGCCGTTATGACATTGTGTCTTCTGATTTATTGAAATACAAGCAGCTCGCGAAGTTCCTGCAGAGCGATTACAGAACACGGACACGAGCTAGATTTGTGTGCCACCACGGACGAGCAATGACACATCTAGTTTCCAAGAAGTGCCGTCTATTTTTCTTTCTTTTTTTTTTTTGTTCCCCCAACAAGCAGCACTCTGAGCACTGCAAATATTCAACACAATTCAAGCACTAGAAAGGGTCAACTTGGTAATCAAATTAGATTTCACACGCCTCATCGCATGCGAGTCGTATCCCATCCCCAAATGTCAGGTTTTGAGTTCCTCCCGTGACCTTTTAAGCTAACAGACCTGGTATCTGTCACTCCTTGGGAGAGAGAGATATGTAACACAATTGCCATGTGTTGCAGCATTAAATCATTTCCCAAACTCTCCTAATATCCAACCTCATGCCCTCCTGGGGATTATGGAAAATGCAATTATTTTTTTTTATCAATATGACAGCATAATCAACTCATACCTGGGCAATCCTATTATACCGCCGTCTGCCAGATGCCTAATCGGAACCAGTCGCTATCTCCACCGTTGTCTTTTGTCTTCTGTGTCTCTGAATTCAATTGTAACATCATTAGTGTGTTCTCTGGGGTTAAGGGGTAATGACCCGGATGTCTCCAGATAACCGATCTGGAGATCCTGGGGCCGAGCGTTTCCTTTTACATCAGGTCATCATGCGCTTCCAAGGTGCAGATATAGATCCAGATACGGCGTCCTCCCAAAATTGATCTTCTGAGCGAGAAGCTTAAAGCAGTGGTGAGGCTCTTTTGTTGGCGTGGCTTTTAAAAAAAAATATCCCTCCGTGACTTTTCCTGAACTCATTTCCTCGGCGCGGTAAACAGCAGCGCGTCAATTAACGGCAGGCTTTGACACGCCATTCAAAGCATGCGGTTGTTATTTTCACCAAGCTCTGTCGTGCTATAGTGTGTGTGTGTTTGTGTACCTCCACCCCCCCCCCCCATCGCAAGTGGAACCGCTGATGAGAAACATCACTGGGGTGTCATTTTCACAGTAAGCCTTCCAGTATACCAATATGAATAAATCGCAGGGGCAATATATTGTATTGGGAACGATGAAGAAGCGGTGAAGAAAATTGCCACCCGGCGCACATAAACCCGAGTCGGCTCCACAGCTCAGCACCGCAGGTATGAAAACGGCGAGAATAAATCTCAGCGCCGACCTGGTCAAGCCGATGAAGAATGCCGAGCATGCAGCAATGGAAGACGACTGACTACATAAACTACCCGGGACAGCTGATTATGTGACATTGAGATGACACGCATGTACGCCGTCGTCGGCTTGGAGCGGTTTTACAACACCCCGGGCGTTGCAGATATTGATGCGCGGCAGATATTGACGCCGCTGAATGAAGATCGGTGCGACTTCTTCCTGGAGCTGGCTGCATAAAGGCCAGAGATGTTCTATCCCTCCAGGTTAATATTAACACACACACACACACACACACACACACACAAACAGACACACACATCCCTCTGACTGCTGAGAAATCTGATAAAGAACAGGACTTCTGAAGTTGAACTGAAAGTGACCGCTGCTTACTTGCATTATGAGCATTTCAGCTCTGATTTGACTACATTCAGGCAGCGTTTGCTTTAGCTTTCACAATACATGCTCTCTGTTATGAAGGGACTATTTTGTGATTTAGTAAGGGACATTTTGGCTAAAGTGCACTAGTTTTTTTTGGGGTGTTTTTTTTTTTTTTACACTTTGCTTTGAAAACTGGATCACTGTGGCTGCCCCCCCCTTAGTCACTTTCAAAGCTGTGGGCTGTTACTGCAACGCCACACGAGGCCCAAGAGGCAAACTCGTCATTTTAAATTTCATGACTCATGAGGTTACATGAGTGAACTCTTTCTGGAATCTGATGGGACGGAGGTGGAAACACGGCCCGGTCATTGTTAAGTCAGTTCCCGCTTTCTAATGGCCAGATGAGTAGAAGTCCCTTTCGGATTTCGAGTTTAAATTTGTCACTTTCTGTGCGAGGAAGTCACTTTTCCACGAGCGATAACCAACACAGAAACTTCATTTGGGTCAACTTGAATCTTTTAGCATTTCAGTTAGTGGCCTTTTCTGCAGCTCCGCTTTGTGATAGAGGCTGATAAGATAGGTGTTTACATAAAAAAAAAAAAAAAAAAATCTTATCTGGTGAAGCTGCGACTAAATATTTTTTTTCATGACGATACAAAGCACATCTACCAGACACATACACATGAGCTGTGACCTGTCCTGGCCGGCGCAGCACACTGTTCGATGTTTTTTGTGTGTCTTTGAGGCTGTTTTCAGCGCTAATAGATAAAACCAGTGACCTTAAGGCCGGTCCCACATCATCACATGCATCATGCAGAAACTTATTTTTAAAGGGAATAGCAGAACAAGATATTTCTATCAGAAGGAGAGTAAAATAGCGAGTTTTTAAAAGTGATGCACCGCTCACAAATACAAAGACTGGTGATGTTTTGGATGCCGGTCGACACCCTTGAAATGCTTAGTGTTTGCTCGCACTTTAAGGGGCTTTATTCCGGATGGTGCAAGATGTGCAGGGGATGAGCGACACTCGAAAACGAACAGCAGTGGTCTCAAATTTGTTAAATATTTAGAGGCCACTAACTCTGATGAATTAACCCGCAAGACCCGAGAGGAGCACAGACCAAATAACATCGTAAACAAGCAGTGCTGCGTGCCATCTCGCCGCTGCATTTTCAAGGGCAAAAACAAATGTTCTTTGTCAATGCCATCTTGGGCTGTGAGGCGCCAAACAAGGGCCTTTTTGGGGGGCAGACACCATTTCCTTCTGGGAGAGGGACAGGAAATAGCCGTGATTCCCATCAGTAACCTGTCATGAACCAATGACTGATGGCTCTGAAACTGCCATTTGATAACATCACATTTCCGATACACCTGTCACATTTAATGCCGTGTCGCTCTAAAAGTACACACTCAGCGGCCTCTGTTTTAACAGGTTTTACTGTGACAAACACCCCGTTGTCACTGCCGGTGCTGGAAGGGAGGGCCAGCCGAGCAGAGCACCAAAGGAAACACATATAGATATTGTGCGTCTGAGTTATTGTTGCAGGGCAGCAATTTCAGAACAGAACACCGAGGAGTTTGATGGATTTCTTCTCCCTGTTCCCAGAATCTTTCCTGCCTTTCAACATTAATAACATCTATTTGATAAGTCACACAAGTTTTTGAAGGTGGAAACCCTTTAAAAATGTCCAGAGCATTGCAACGGATGACTCAAAATGTGATACATTCACAGCTTATCTCTTAATCTGAGACGCTGCGACGAAAATTGCCGCAGGAACATGCTGGACACATGAGTCGCAGATGAAAGCTAAAATATTTGTGTATGCCTGTATTTCTCTGAGAAACACTTCTGTAAGTAAATTTTTCTAGTCTCCTCGCCACTTATTGACAAAAAGATTGGCTGCTATAATCCCTTCATCTTTCTACCCTGCCTTAAGCCCCTTGCAATATCTCTATTCATCTGGTAAACAACAGTGCTAGGGTCCCTTGGCTTATCGTGTCAAAATCATCTTGTGCCTTCTACCTCATAGGCAGACTTAATCACAACCCTCCTTTCTTCTTTTCCAGCTGGCTCAACATTGGCCGGTAAACAGATAGAGCTTCCTGCCAATCCACAAAGCCCTGACAGCTTCAGCAGCTCTCTCAAACTCTTCCAAAACTCTGCCAAGATGCACACTGGCAGTGATAGGAGGTGCAGCCGGTTCGGACGCCAAAAAATATGCCTGCCTGAGGTGGGGTTGTGCACAGGTAGATGAACAAAGATTTGAAAGTTGTGTCCTCGTCAAACTACAAGTCATGTTTTTGCCTCCTCTCTCTTAGGATCTGGTGAAATCGGTACCCAGGGGTAGCCAGGCTTCCCACTGCTGTTTCTTATCCAGTTATTAACATCCAATTGTGAGCTTTTATAGATATGAAGCTGAGTTCAACTATAGGCTGCACACCATTTCTTTTCGACTGCCCAGTGCTGTAATATTCTGTTCATCTGTACCAGTCGAAGCTAGCAATTACCAGCCACTGAAAACTCTTCTGCGCGCTCCTGGTCGCAAAAAGTGGGCTAGATAGGTAGCCTAATGTCTGTGGAGCAGCTCTGATGAGGTCCTGTCCTCTTTCGTCTCGATTGCTCACAGATGTTCCTCGCCTCAGATCCCGCAATCCAAGATACTGTAAATAAAAGGGCTGGCTGGACATGAACCGGTAAATCTGAAACATACTACTGGATTGTCAACAGAGCCTGAAGCCTTAAGCCGGGCGGTGCCAACGAAAATATGCGCCATTTGATTTAACATGTGCAATGAACTGTCACAGTCTCGGGCTCAGGAAGCCCGTGTGCCATTGAGATGTGCTCACAGTTGTACAGTATATTACTACGGCGTGTTGATGTGTTACAGCATGACTTAATTACCAAGCAGCAGGGGACTGGATTAACTGTCTGAGATACAAATTTCCGATGCTGTATTACGCTGACTCAGCCAAATCCTGTGACATCTTTTTTGTCACAGAGAGAATTCAGATGACAGGTGATGTATCACAGATGGAAATGACGGAGAGCCTTGTCAAGTCGCACATCGCCTGCACTCGGCCGCGGCCTGCGCTCGCCTTTAGTGCTTTCCATAGGTTTGTGCAAGGAAGAGCATATGCTGAATCACCCTAAATGACTAAATCAGAATGATATGCTGCTCGTTAACCATGCACAATAATCACACTGATTGAAAAGCCCGCCTAATAGCAACGGTAAACAAATACAGCGTCTTTGCACATGTCATGGCGTCGCATGTGTAAATTCTAAGTGAATCTCATTACTTTGCTCGCATTAAAGTTACTTGAAGGTGAGGCCATGCAAATTAAGATTACACATAATTCACACTTCACAGCAGCAGTACTCATCATTTCTTGTAGCACATATCAGATCCTTTGAAAGGCGGCGTGCAGACTTTGAGTTCAGTCGTTCTGAATGTCTGCTATCGCTGCAAGATATTAGCCAGGCAAGCAAAGGGAGAGGGGTTTGGCATCCGGCTCGCCCAAATCAGAAATGCTATGTAGTTCTGCTTAGTCCAATTATCATTATCTGAATGAAAAGCATTAATAATTAACATTATCTAATGAAAAACATTAATAATGCGGGCACTATTAGAATTCAGCAAACAAATCAGGCAGTTTTTGAAAGGCAGCTGGGGTGAATTTTTAGGCTACCACAGGCAAACATGTCTGCTTAGCTCACTTTTTTAAGTTTAGTGTTAGTTTGGTTAATAAGTTAGAAGTGGTAACACAGGTCTATTGCTAACTCAACTATAGACAGCTGCTGTCTTTTGCTGATAAAAAGTCATGTGAAATGAGCATTATTAGGTGAGTGTTTGCTTGAGGCTGCAACATTTAGCATTTTAGAAAACACATTTGGTGTATTTTCAGTGGAAATCGCAGGCAGGGGCTTTGTTTCAGAAAAGGCCGAGGTGTGGCAATGCCAGTGACAGAAACACTTAGCGATGATGGGATTTTAAAAATGACTACTTACTTAAAACGTCATTTAAAAGCCGTGTCCCAATTAAACATGCAGCTCTTCCTCGCATATTTGCATGTAATGTGCGACTTAGAGAGAGCCGTGAAAACGCCTTTCATCGTACTTATTTTGGCGCATATTTCAGCACCATGCGCAGACAGAGAACGTCTAATTTGTTTAAACCACAGAAAATGAAGAAATGCATTGAACTGCATGCTAATTTCTAGTGGGTAGCCAAGAGGCACTCAAGACAAAAAGCAAATCTGACACAAAAATAGGCAAATTTATTGTTGTTTGAAAGTTTTCTAAGACCTGACCACGCAGGCTGATTTCAGTCTAACATTTATGAATTCATTTGTTACAAGTCATAACGTCTAGGCTGCAATCACGGACATCATTTGTACAGGCTGTTATCTAAAGCTTTGGAAAATCATGGAGGAACGAGCAAATTCACTCACTGACATTCACTGACAGCTGATTATGGACCTATCAGAGTTTTATTTTCTTCTCCTAGACAAATAGGCCAGGATGAGTGCAAATTATGTGCATAAACCTAATTCCAATGTATGGCAGCTGCTCTACCCAACTGACACCAGCAATCAAGTCTGAGTCTAAACTCACTCAAAGCAGGTGGATGTCTGGTCCTGGGTGTCTGTGGGATCATGTAGCTGCCATTTGATCCTACAGACAGTCAACAATTCAGCTGAACTTGCTAATATTTCAGTTTGACATGTCGAAATGCATGCAATAGATAAAAAAAGGGCTGACTCCATAGGCATCTATACGTTTTTGTGACTCTGTGTAGGAAAAGTAGTCCCAAAACCTTTCTCTGAACTCTCTCTTTAATGAAATGACAGATATGATGGATATTTTACAGCACAGTCTCCTTTTGATAATCCAAAAAAAAAAAAAAAAAAAAAAAAACAGTTTATTAGAAATCATTCATGAACATCTCTTTGATCCTCTCTGAGCCTCCGCTGAAACTGTTCGGTGCCCCGCTGGGGAGGCCCGCCCCCCAGTTTGGAAACCTCTGGTAGATAATATCATCTCTGCAGACACGGTCACTCTGGCTGAAATTGTGTCATTCTGCTATTTGGAGTCACTTCACCGGTCTCAGTAGAATAGGCCACGCTTGTATTTTTGGGAGGCCTGGGATCAGCTGTCAGTCCAGTGACATCAAAGTATCAGTGAGACTGTGGCAGAGTGATTTCTTGGAGATTAACGGCAAAAACGCCGGAGCAGTGACGGCTTATCACCAAAGGGGTCGCCAAAATCAAGAAAAAACAAATACCTCGCGGGCTATCCGTTTACAAAAAAATGATGGAAACTAGGAAGCTAGGAAGGAGCCTAAAGACATTCACCATAAAAAGAGACATGAAGAGGTGAAAGTAAAACAGTTTGTGCGAAATCGGTTGTGTATTTGTGTATTAGACTGTGGATTCAAGAGGAAAAGCACAGTATAGACACAACAATGCTTCACGGAGCAGTCGCCTCCCTTACCATTCAAGGTAATATTGATTTAGTTTGGTCTTAGGGCACTGGCTAAACGCCCCAAAACCGTCATGATTAATAGCTGAACAGAAGCAACAATAACTACCCTCCATTATGAATCGACACTGGCCTCACCAACACTCTTCATCGGAAGATTAAAGAAGCAGGGCATGGCCGCCAGTTCTTTGGCTCTAGCTTGAAGCTGTGCTGAAAAGAAATAATTAACAAACTATTAATGAGTCAGACAGACCTCGTCAAGTGACTTAAGGTAATGGGGCCTCTCATTAACTCTGGCAATTGCAGCACTTTGGTGAAGAAAAGTCGACCAAGATAAGTGGGAATAAGTGGCAATGTAAGCGATGAGTGGAAATAAATGTTTGATATGTTCAAGGGACCATGTTCACGGAGAAAACCCCAATCACTTTAGGGATCTGATCGCTCCTGTTTTTGTATTTCTCCGGTTCATACACATGTTAAGTTCTTCTAAACCGCGAGAACCAAGAGAGCGAAGAGGAAGGGGGAGGGCGGGCTGCAGTATTATGTTACATTCTAGTGGAAAGCACATGGTTTCCAAAAAATACCCGTTATGTCCTGCTGAGTTAATGTGTCTAAAATGACACACAAGCCGTCTAGATGTTTTCTATTCGATGTCGCGGTGCAGCCATGAAAAAATGGAGCGTCGGGTGAGTGTTTCGCTCAATATGAATGTGATGTAGCTTCAGTGAAGTGCTAAAACAAGCAGACACACAATATAAATGTGGCACTATCCTACAATACGGATTGTTTTTTTTCTAACTTTGAAGCTAATTAAGGGGAAATTTACGGGAAAACTGCAATTGAAGGGGTTGATATTGATTTGCCAATAACACTCTCATCACTGGAGAAAGCAGATTACCTCTTGTTTGTGCTTGGTTTTTGTTGCTAGACTGTGTAGTAAGTCCAAATTATTAAGATTATCATAGCGGTGCACTGAACCATTATTGTTCAATTTATTCAGTTTACCACGGCAAACTGCCAGATAACTGTGGCTGACTGCTCTAGTCCAAATGAGCAGCATTTCAATATAATTTTATCTCATGGAATAAAACGTAATATAGCTAAAGAGGCTCTATGTGCCACAGACCTTATTTTTGGCATTTCTTGCCAGTGCCATTATCATTTTGCATGGGGATGTTGCAAATTGCAAACTGAATATGAACGATCAGCCTACAAAATGACACAAGTGTCTGTTACTTCACTTTGTTCCTTTGTCAGGAGCATTTTTGAGTTAGTGAAAAGGGGGAAAAGGAGGGCAAAAAATCTTTCAAAATTCCCAAGGCCTTTACTGGTCCAAGTCTAGAGACACAAGTGTTTTGATTATGAAAATGCACCACAATATTTTCATAGACTGAATAGCACATTCTGGTACATTTCTGTAAAGCGATCCATTTGTAAATTTCCCTGATATTTCTTGACTTCCTCAGAGACTTTATAAAAAAAAAAAAACGTATGTTATACATCTCTTAAAATCCCATTATGCAACCATTATATAAAATGCAGAGTCAGAATCATTTGTGACTTAGCCAGCCATTCTATTAATTAAAAAAAGGCTAAAAATAAAAATATTGCCCTTGCAATGTCAAGTCTTTATTGGCTGCGTTTTGTCTGATCAGCAAATCATGGGCATATGAAAGCTCTTTGAAAGGTTGCTATCTATTGTGGAGGGCAACTGGGCTTGCGTGGTTGAGGCCTGTCTAAGCAGGTTGATAGCTGCAAATTGACAAGGGATCAGCTAAGCCCCTTGGTAGAACCCTGCCCTGATTAATTAGAGCCATAGAAGATGGGAAAAAAAATTATCTGGAGCTTAGTACTCCTGTAATCCCTCTCCAGAGATCATGTGCTCAGGGCTTGACCAAGCAGAATAGAAGGGAGATGACTTGGTAACGCAGACAATGGCTTCTCTCTCTGTTTGGTGGAGATTTTTTCCCCCTCACCCCCATTTACACCAGGATTAACCGCAGACCACTCAAGATTTTGAATTTGCTATTTTACTGGTGAGAACAAACAAATAAAAAATCCCCCTGAGGAACCACTAGTGTGACTTTCGACTGAAAAAGGAAACTTCACTGCCGAAGTGCTTGACAGAATGACAAATGCAGTATTTCTGGGCAAACCCCATGGGAGTCTAACTTTGTTTAACAATCATGCAGTACCATCTCCCAAATCCTTTCCTTTTAATAAAGCAATAATGCTTTTTTATTTGCATAGAGCTTTTCAGTGTACTCAGACACTTTGCAAGAAGCAACATACCATAAAATCAAAATAACAGAGCATAAAAATTACTAGGACAGGCATACCGTAAAGACAAAACTAAACAAGACAGACTGTTCAACAGATAAAAGCATGAGAGGGAATTAGAGATTAAATGCCGTTTTGTTGGTTTTGATTTTTTTTCCCGACTTTTTTGTTGAAGATGCGTAGTGAATTCGAGCTCTTGAAGTGCGAGGAGAGAGTTTTAGAGTGTGGGGGCCTGCCATGGGAGGAACTCTGTCACCTCGCATTCAGCGCTTTGTCATTTGTCTGCGCTCCAATCTTCCAACAGCGAAGCCCTCTCAAAGATCAGAGTGCAATGACTCACTGACTTCTGTTTCTGTCATCTCAACAGACTGGAATTACTCCTCAGATCTATGCGACCCTGAGAAGTGCTTTCAATTACGTGGTGTTGGAGTCAAGCATTGGTGCTGAAACTGAACTTTAATGAAGCCTTGAAATTTGCCCAATCAACAACTTGGAACGGCAAATTTTTACAACTACCTCACAATGGCATGCAAGGATTAAATGTGAGAGTAAATTATGCCCAATACAGAGCAGCCACAACAGTTTTAGCCGCATAGTGCAGTAAGTAAAATGTCAGTGTGAAATAGCTGCTGTGAAGTTGTAATGACCTACTTTTGTGCTGGCTCTCAGGTCAACCCCCCTGTTGGAGGTCAGGGAATGTACACAGTGTTTTTCACAGAGATTGCACAGTTGGGGATCACAGAGGTCGTACAAGTAAAGTTTGTCTCCCAAAGAGTTGGCATGTAATGGAGGTTTTAAGTTACGAGTGGCAAAACTGACAACAGAACGCAATGTTTGGATCCAAGGTTGAGGTCAATGTAGGGGAGCCATTCCTGTGTTCCCAGGGTCTTATGTTCCCCAGAATTATACAGCATATAATGGAATGTGACCAAGGGCCCCATGTTCCCCAGTTCTACATATATATTCTCCTCGGGTCCTAGGTTCCCAGGATCCTATGTTCCCCAGTTCTATATATATATTCTCCTCGGGTCCTAGGTTCCCAGGATCCTATGTTCCCCAATTCTACATATATATTCTCCTCGGGTCCTAGGTTCCCAGGATCCTATGTTCCCCAGTTCTACATATATATTCTCCTCGGGTCCTAGGTTCCCAGGATCCTATGTTCCCCAATTCTATATATGTGCTCTCCTAGGTTCCTGTGTTCCCAGGGTCCTATGTTCCTGAGATTCATACAGCACACAATGGGAACATGACAAAGGTCTTGTGTTCCCCAGTTCTACATGTTCTCCCAGGGTCCTATGTTCCCAGGGTTCTATGTTCCCCAATTCTACAAATGTACTCTCCCAGGTTCCTGTTCCTGAGATTTATACAGCACATAATGGGAAGATGACAAAGGTCCTATGTTCCCCAATTCTACATATGTGCTCTCCTCGTGTCCAATGTTTCCAGGGTCCTATGTTCCCCAGTTCTACATATATATTCCCCCAGGGTCCTATGTTCCCAGGTTCCCATGTTCCCAAGATTTATACAGCACACAATAGGAACATGACAAAGCTCCTGTGTTCCCCACTTCTACAGATGTGTTCTGCCAGGGTCCTGTGTTCCAAGGGGCACTATGTTCCCCGGTTCTACATATACAGTATGTTCCCCCAGGGTCCTGTGTGGTTTAGGGTTAAGGTTATTTAAAGGGTTAGGGTTAATGTGTGTTAACATAAGGTTGAACTGGGGAACATGGGACACTCCCAGTACAGGTCACCCAGGCCACATACACACTGTCAGTTTCTGGCAGCTGCTGTATAGAGATGAAAGTGACTGTTACTGCGTATTGTACACATTAGAACACAGGGCCGACACAGCGAGGGAGTCATTCCACCTCCGTTTATCTGTTGAGGGTTATAATTAGCATCTGTAACCATAATAGTGATAACACTTTAAACAAATTTATTCAATATGCCTGCTGCCATTGCTGCTTTGGACACTGTTTTCGGCTCACTTGACATCACTGGTAACCAGAGATGTGAATTTATCTGTCAGGTTTTGATAAATTGACTCAGACACCTGGATCATATTCGCTCTTTTCTCACTAACCTAGTATTTTTAGCCACGTTGTATCTGCAGACCACAACATTTCGGTTACTTGACTTGAAACACCTGGTGATTTCTTTTTGTACCATTTAGGATTTTTTTTTTTTTTATGTCCTCCATTTGGTGATATACTTATCCACGAACAGCTCTCTACTATCCACCATTTTTTGAAAAGAGCAAAAGCTTTATGCGACATGAAGTAACCTTACGATAGCTGCAGTGTGTGCATGTCCAAACAAACACAGCTGCTACCCAACAGCTGCTTAAAGTGATAATCCACAAGATTTTTTTTCCTTTTATTTTGTTGCCACTTGATGCAACTGCTGGGTTTTACACTGCACATCCCAGAGATGATTTGGCAAACAGTGTCCTGCATTTTCTGAGGATGAAGTTTGAGTTAAATACCTGTGTTTTGCCGACATTCGTCTCCCTTAAATATGTGTTTCCCCTGGCTGCAGGAGAGAAAACAGTCATTTCAGTTTTTGGTGGACTGTTTTCCTATCATTGTGTTAAAACTGCAAAAAAAAAAAAAAGTACAAATCCTTTCATAGGACTGCAAAGAATGAAATGATCCCACTGAAAGTAACCTACTACTTGTCTGTGCTACGTATGAATTCAGATCACACTTATTTATGATCCTTTTATCTCACACAACAAATGTTCATTGATTCTAAAAACAAATGTGTTAGCCAATACACTGGTCTCCTTGTTTATTCAGTACATTTCCTTCATGATTTTTTTTTTTTTTTTTGCACCATGGTTATTTGTTTGTTTGCCAACCTGTCTTTTACAGGATAAAAATTACAGCACAATGTTTTTTTTCTTTGCCTGTTCTGCCATGGTGACTTTCTCCTCCATTACTAGTGTTTATTCCCAGCAATCTGGAAATCTGCTTTCGTGAACTTACTATAGGTTGAATCGCTACAGGCTTATGTCAATCAGCGAAAGACTTGAGTAGCAAAATGGAAACTTATTTCTGGGAAAATGTTGCATCATGGTGCTTAAACATCCTCGTTTTGCTGGGCAGAGTCACTCATGTCTGGCATATTATCACAGTGCCACGTGTTTCTGAGTTTGCTTTAATGTTTTCTGTAAAGTGCAGGCCCTGGTCACATTGATTTACTGCGACGCTGATAAAGTTCAGATTGCCTGCTCCCTCCTCCTTTCTTTCTTTCTCTCTCTGCCTCTCTCTTAAGAGTCCTTGCCCTCGGCTGCATGACATGACGAGGTGCTAGGTCAGGCAGGATGATGCTATCAATCACACTTGGAGGGATGAAGTGTGGATGAAGGTAGCGGTGCGGTGGCGCTGGTGATAATGGCCTTGAAAACTTGGCCAAACTCTGAGCTAGCCCCCCCCCCCCCCCCCCTCCCCGGCTCTATCAGGAATGGCCTGGGAGCGTATGTTCTCCGGGCAGGGGAGGACGGTCCGAATAGTGGTAAGGTGAGTCATGGAACATTCCTATGAGACAAAGCCAACAGTGTCTGTGTGGTTCTTTCTCATCTTAACTGGATTAAACCAGCCCTACAGATATCATAGATTCCATGCAAGTGCCATGATTCATCAAAGCAAAAAAAAAAAAAAAAGTCTGATACATAAAATTCTCCGGAACAACTCCCGGCCCTCGTGAGCTTCACATAAAAGCAACAGCATCCATCATTTATAGAAGAGGGGAAAAAGCGGAGAGACACATGGATACTGTAGATTCTGTGAAACACATGAAGTTACAACAGTTAAAACAAGTCCACAGATTTTTTTTTTTTTTTTTTTTAAATTCCACAGAAAAAAAAAAAGAGGTAAAGCGGACCAGCGGGATGTGAAATGATCTGAATATTTCGCCTCACCGGTTATGAACTCCACCTGTTATCGTCCTTTGGAGAACTGTTTTGTCTCAGCCTTGCCATTCAAATTTAGGTGCGCTCCATAAAGCCAATTCTAGTCCTGATGTGATTCAAGTTCAGCTAGCTCCTCCGCTCTTCCAAAAAAAAAAAAAAAAAAAAAAACAGCCTTGGATCTCTGATGATTCAAATGTCAGAGATGAGCCTTTTGATCTGAGAGCTGGAGTTGGGCAGCTGGATGAATTTCAGCTGACTGAAGTTTAGCTCTGCCCTGCAATAACACGACATCAACTACATTCTGCCATATGGAAGTATCATATGGTTGGTGATTACATAGGACACGCTTTTGAGCATGCTTTTTCCCCCCAGTTGTTTTCTCCTCTTCATACAGAAGCAGAGCAATCGCCAGCTTTCTCTGGTCAACTTTCACTTTCAACGTTTTACCTGTTGGCTAGAGCGACTGAAAGTGTTTTTTTTTTCCAGAGATTTTTAGCTCTCCGTTCCAGCCAGTTCATGCTTCTCCTCAGTCTTCCCGTTATTAACGAGGACAATATGAAGGGTGTCGGAAAACATCAGTCAATTCAAGGTCCTTGCGATCGAAAAGGGCTTGAGCGAATGGAACTGTTGCCATAGTGACGCCGTAGGCCTATCATTCACTTCTGGGATGGTTTTTTTGGAGCGAGGATCCATCATCCGTCATCGCAATTTGGCTTTTCGGGCGAATCGGCCGACCGGACAAACCGTGGGAAAGCATGAATCGACTTTGAAAAGCAGCTGTGTCTTGGATTTGAACAGGAGAAAAGCTGATTCTATTGATCACCAATCACGGCCTTGATGTTTCTGCACACACAAAGGCTTACTAAATAATATCTAATATCCGACTGTTTCTCTTCATATGTGTAAGCAAATAAAAATTCTCACATACTCTGCATCAATGAAGATAACATTACGCGTCGGCCGCATTGTTTTGTATCTGAGTTCTAATGTATAGAGCAGGCTTACGTAAGCTAGCTCAATAGCACTGCATCTCCACCAACAAAAGGATATTGGTGTGTATTGAGATGCGCTCATCAAGCCTGTCGTCCATTTCTGAAACTTGCCTATCTGACAAGCGGATGCATGTTATAATTAAAAGGAACCGGCAGGCTTTTTTGCATAAATAATTAAAACACTGTCACCACATTCATGAAAAGGCCAGCACGTCTATTCAGCGCTGAATTACTTGCTGCAGAACAGTCTATTCCCGGCCTGAAGGCTGGCAATCTGCTTCGGCGAGGGGAACAATGATCCTCATTCACTGATCCGCTTGTGTTTTGCTCAAATGTAAAATGCAGAGCCACTGTATCTATCATGGATGTCAGTAGGCTTGCACTCTTCCACCTAGTAATTTCAGTAGCATGCTCAGTATTAACATATTAATGGGTGCACTTATCTCCATATTTAAACCTGTTCCTGAAATGGATAGGTTTGATGGACACTTTTCCTTTAAGTACCTGGGGAAAAAAATTATTTTGCATATTTTTTTTTTTTTTTCAAACTACAGTTTCAATTAAAACATCACAGTCAACAGTAACATGTATTAGGTCCCAACAAAGGAAGTGATAAGTTTGTGTTGCACTGATTAAAATCAACTAAAAGCACAAATGAAGAGTATGAAAGCCAAAAAATGGGAAAACTGATGCATTTATGATGCAAAAATCTGACTTTTTTATTGAGGTTGCAATGTAAAAAGTGAAAGTTTGCATTATAAAGGGAGTCACACTGTTCCAAATCTTGCACATGAGAAGGGTTTAAAATTTAATGTGCTTGAGAAACACTTTGAGAAACACCACAGTGCTTGTCTACTGATTATGTTCCCAAGCATATTACAAAGCCATTTCTTTTTTTTTTCTTTTTTTTTTTTAACATATCATCACTATCCAGTGTAGCTTCAAAATGACAACTTTTCACAAACCAAGAAAAACAGTGATATTTGCAACTTAACCACCATGCATTTTTGGGGTTTTGAAAGGGTTTCATAAGCGCAAGGGTGGTAGATTTTTCTCAGCCCGCAGAAGAGCATATAATCCTTCAACGTGAAAATCACCAAGATTGGAGTTACACGGTTTATGCAAGGCAACGCTGATGTCCTCCTTGATAAATGAGTTCCCTTGAGGACGAGCTTTATTAATGACGACGGCACAGGTTCACTGGAGACAGACGTTTCAATTCACGCCTGAAAAATCATCATTGGCAGGGCCTGAATTTAGACAATCGATCCAAATCTAAACCAGTCCACAGCAGTACACCATAATGAACAAGATACTACAGGTGCAGTTCAGGGCTACACAGTGATGTATAAAACATGGAATATAATAGGATTTTGAGATGAAAATCTACAAATCTAATATGAATTGGGGGGAATGGAAACAGAGCTCTTCAGGACCAAGTCAAGCCAAGTCAATTCGAAGACCAGGTCCAGTCGAGTCTGAATCACGCAGGTCCAAAACAGATCAGACTAAATCAAGACCAAGACTGGAGCAAACAGAACCTAGGAACAATGCCAAATTATTATCTGTGTATCTTTCCAAATGTAAAAATAATCATGAAGGAGATTCTTCATATCCAACAAATTAATGCTTAGTTTTCTGACTGATCAGTGCCGTGAAATTTAAACAAGGTTTGGGTCATTAACCCTTTGGCGCATAGCGGTCACTACAGTGGACAGCTGTTTAAAAGTCATTTTCTCCTAAATGCAATGGTTTCTATGGTGGAATTGCATATCAGCTGTTAGAGTGCTCTCCTCCATTGAGGTTTATGCAGAGACTGTCAATTCTTGTTGCTGAAAACATATTAATATTAGTATCATGACATGGTAACACCAGTCCTGCATCCTTAAAGAAGTATGGAGACTCACAAAAGTGTTCATGCCCTAAGAAGTAAAAACACATAAGAGAAAAATCTGGACTCAGGCTTTCATAATTCATGCATCAAAGGGTTAAATGCTACCCACAGGTGTAATGCCTTGAACTGTTTGTGGTGTCGGGGGAGAAAATAAAGTTGGACCTGGGCAAGAACAACTTTGAAAAATGTAATCATTCTTCGATGGGCGGGAATAAGTGAAATCGAAGTCCAAGACGACAGAAAATTGATCTGGAGACCGGACCCGAGACGGAGAAACACCAGAGTTTGAAATCCAGCCCCCATCTGCTCAGTGCCACTGGCCGTACATAACAGCTGCACGGAGACGAGTCCATTTGTCTGGACTCCCCAGAGGCCACTCAATGGGGCTTTTGTTTTCCAGCATCTCAAATGCAGTCCTTATGCCATTTGTTCTGAGCGCCGCAACTGTAAAGCTGTGCACCCTCAATACGGTTTCCTGGTAAAAAAAAAAAAAAAAAAAAAAAAAAAAAGGTGGCTAAACAGAAGTGAGGACCTTGAGCGGTGAGAAAGAAACCAACAAGTTTTAACCCAGATGCTTTTGAGCGGCTTATTCGATAAATACACGGTACAATTCAACCCGCGCTACCGTGCAAGATTTCTGTCACTGTTCTCCGCTGAACGTCAAAGCCCTTGAAAATCTGTAGATCAAAGTGTGTGCAGCCACGAGGCTTTTTCTTACCAAGCAAATGTAAGACTTTCGTTCTTGAGAATCTACCCCGGCAGCCACAAGTCTTAGACGAGATGCATGTGGATGTACGCGTTTTGTCAAAGCTCTCCGGGAGGACGCTCATGGAAAATGATGGGTCAGCTTTCAATGCACACTTTGAACAAACTAATAACAACACATGGAAGTAAAACTGACGTCCCATCTGCTGGCACAAACTCCAATTATATGTGGAACATTTTTGCCCGGTTTCAACAAAACTGCGGTGCCTCTTCTTCAAACAGGCATCTGAGACAAATTTAAAGACAGTCATTGTTTCAGAATTCAAAATGAGACATTATAACTAACAGAAACATTTACTTATTTAAAAAAAAAAAAAAAAAGCGTTTCATAACCACGTCGGAATCATTACCATGTTTCCTACGTGGTTATCATCTGTCATCACCCATCAACACCGCACTATGGCCGTAATGCTGTAACTGTTGGAGCAAACTGCGTGCTGCAAATTCTTCCCAAAAGGAATGTAATTTGGGCTCTAAGACAAGCAGCGAAACATAAGCAGATCATTTAGATCGTTGCATGAGGTGTGGATAGAGCTTGAAACTACACGGGGAGACATGCTCGGGTTTGTTGGCCTTACCAACAGCATAAATATACCAGCGGTGCATTCCGCAGTGAAACTGAACTCCTGCCACTACAACTCACATCTTCACACCCCCTTCACCTCCGCGCCGAGTCCAAGTTCCCAGAGCATACCCCTCATGCCGATATTTCTATGGCAAGGACCACCAACTGAAGCGCTCGTCTCCTGTTACAATTCCCACCAGTTATGCAAACGGAGCGGGCAAATTGCACAAAGTGATCGTTTTTTCAATATCAGCTCTGTGTGCTTATGCAGGTCTTGCACAAACACACTTCCACGCTCATGTCTTTTCAACACTGACAGACTTCAAGGGCAATTTTCACTTGCCTCACCCGTCTCCCCAATGTTTGACTGTGTGCAGCGCCGAGGTGAAAGGCACTGCACAGCTGTAGCCGCAATCCTGCATGAAGCGGTGGCCGAGAAACGGCACAAAGGCGAGAAAGGGGTTGATAACGTCGCTCACAAACAGAGAGAAAGAGGCAGCGTTGGATTGCTCTTAATTTGCCGTTCGACTCCCAACACCCCGACTTCCAACGAGCGCCTCTCTGCAAAACGCCGAAGCCAAGGCAGCATTCCTTCTCTGGGCCAATTTTAAATTTGTATGGCCGTTTAGTGTCTGCAGTGGTACAAAGTGAAGGCTTTGCTCAAAGTTGATTCTGTGCTCTAGAAAAAAAGAAAAGTTTTTTTTATATTTTCAAAGAGAGGAGAAAATCTTTTGGGTAGAGGTTGCTCGTAATTCCATTCTTTCATTCTATGCTTTCAAAAAAAAGGGGGCTGCTTTCATGGTTTTCTTCCAAGAGAATAGGGCTTTTCTCTAAATGCATTTTTAATGGAAAAGAGGTGTGGCTGTTATCCTTCTAGGCCCAGAGGACTGTGTCACCGGCTCAGGCAATATATTCCCATAGTTTGTCTCTGTACAAGAAAGAGGGGACGTTAGGAGAACAAGTAATTACTGTAAGCTAGTGTGACAGTACACATGAGGCATTGTCTGGGGCTCCTAAATGGTTAACATCAGTCAGGAAGAGAGAGGCGGTGGGGTATGGATGAGTTCGTTCCATCCACTGGCAAAGTAAATAAATAATGCTATGCATTATTTCTGCATGGTGAGCATGAAAGCCTAAATCACACCATTCTTTTTAGCTGTGGATAATGGGAACTACTGTACGAGTTCATCTGCAGGAGGACTCCAAAATCCCAGCGAGTCCACATACATCTGACCATAAAAAAGAATAACAGTCATGAAAATAGCAATAAGGATACAGAACTACCAAGGGAGGCAACGCTATGTGACTCCAGTGGAGCCAAAGTAGCAATTTCACTGTCAGAGGTGCACAGCAACACGAGGGCTGTAAAACGCTGCGAGCACAGAGAAAAGGGAAGAGGAAAGGAAAACTTTCATTGCAAGTTGTTAATCAAAGCCTTGAAGAGGTGTAAAGAGGACACGTCTCGCACTTTCCGTGTGCTGCCGGTGATTAGGATGCCGTTTTGGTCCCATAAAGCACCGCAGCAGTTGAACACAAACAACACCAACACCCAATAAAGGTGGCTTTCTTTGCTCTTTCACGAATATTAACTTGGAGACAAGACCTATATCCTCTCCTCTCATTTCGCACAAAGCGAGGTACCCGGTGACAGTGTATTTCCTGAGGTTGACACCTTGACTCTATTATCAGATCTCCTTGTGGAGGGAGCAGAGGGCGGGAGTGAGGCAGGGCTCTTGGGAACGGAGCGCCACGCCCAGTTTCATCAAGCTTATTGGCCGGGTTTAACAGGAGACGGGTCAGCGAGACGTCACCTCGCTTTTACGGTAAATCCATTGCAAGTGGGGCAGATTAATAAAATCACCTAGCAGGCGAAGGCTGATTGCAAAAGACATGAGCAATAATTGTGAGAGGAATGTGCAAACAGATTCGCCTTGACAAGGGAGCTTTGACATATTACATTGTTGTTGTGTTTTTTTTTTCCACATTAATATCCATCAAAACCACAAGTGTTGCCTTTCAAAAACCAGCAGCCCCGGGATCTGCTTTGAATATTTTTTTTTTTTCCACTTTGAAAACTCTAAGGTCACATGAACACAAATGTGATGCAACTGAAAATTATACCATTAAACGGCCCGCTTGTCATCGCAAACAAAGCTCAGGGATGTTTGAGATGCAGCCGCGCCGTCGTCTTAGCGTCACACTGGGAATAGTCCTGACAGTGAGGAAAATCTAAGCGGGGGTAGTGTTTCAAGAGGGAGGGCTGCAGGGAGGATAATGAAGGCTGCACGTTGCATTAGAGCGGCTCTGGTGAAGGCCTGGAGACTGAGCCATGACGTCAGCACATTAATTATAGGTTAGGCTGAGCGGAGAAGGCCAACATGCAGCGAGACCCCCACAAGGACATAGCAGCCCCTCCACTGACATCTATTGGTTCGTTCAACGACTCGCATATTCCTCCTGTTTGCCCCGTGCATGCCTCATCTTCCAGCGTTGAGTTGTCAAACATTACTGATTTACTGTTTTCTGTCCACGATCAGCAGTGTGAAGGTGAACTGCCAGACTTTTTTTTTCCCGAACTGTCCAGACTTTCCATAGTTCCAGGCCAGCATGCGGACCCCGATAGTGGAAATCTATTCTGTGGACGCCTCAGAAGCTCTAATGAAGAAATGAGGCATGGAGGGACCATGACCGACTGAGGCCAGAGGGAAACATGCATAGGGAAAGTGAGACGCACAGAAAGAGAGCGACGGCTGGAGGGGAGGCGGTTGGGACTGGGAAGAAAGGGAGAAAGAAAGAAAGGGAAAAAAGGGAAAGATTGAAAGAAAATGAAAGAGACAGCCGGGCCAAGTGCTTAAGTCAAACATCAAACTGCTTTTAGCAAAAC